>NW_021849518.1:645655-671777 GCF_003651465.1 Formica exsecta
TTTTTTTTTTATCAATTTGCACGAGCAAATCTCTTCGCGGTCAGACAGAGTTCGTCTTCCGATATCTCATCGTTTAGAAACCGCGTTGCTTTTCGATCGTCGATGAAACTGCAATGCGATGCAGCACTCTGCCACCGTCTATTACACCATTACGGTTCATTTTCATTTAACGGCCGACGATCGTACGACGGCGAAAGGTGTGGTCGTCACGATGAAAAGTCAAGGTGCAGCGAGACATGGCTGTTAGACAATGGTGACCGATGATACACCCTCCTCCTTCCTTTTCAACGAAACGGCGACTCAATCGGAAATTGCCGATGGATCGAAACGATATAAGAAAAGCCGCTCTATTAAAATGTCTAGTCATTTTTTAGGAGCGACTTGTGATTCTCTTGATCGAATCGCTACTGGTGCTAATGGAGAATTTTTCTCGAGAATCGTAGCTACCATCAAGAAATTAATAGATAGACTCGATTCTCTCTCTAGGAGGGTTGAATGAAAAATTTCTCTCAACATTTATTCGCAACAAATCTCTCGAAATACGCACATAGGTGCGTGCGCACGTATATATCCGCACAGCGATCACCGTTTTACGGTTAAATCGACGGATTACGTTCTCCTACTCTTTCGCCGCGATAGCTACGTGGCTCGGTGTACAATGTCTAAGCCCTCGGTTATTTTTCACATTTGCCCGCGAGCTGTAATAACGAGATTTAGAAAACACACGCACATACTTGTCCGCCCAACATTCGGCTACCTGTCCACGTGCACGGCGAACGCAACGGAAAAAAAAGGAGACAAGCAATTTTCTACTCAGTGGTGGAAAGGACTCGGGTCATTTCCCGCAGGTGCGGAAGAGCCCGCTTTGTGGTTTTTTCCACAATAATTTCTCTAAATAATTGAGATTTATCCTTTAATTGAAGTTTCCTTACCTGTCATGTGAATTGAGACGTCCCTTTATATATAATTATTTGTGTCAAATCAATTTAGGCTTAGGGATACTCGTTAGTGTAATAGATAAATTAGTCGTACTATAATTCTACTGATATTTTTAATTGCGGGATACAACTCGATGATCTTTTTTGGCTGTGAACTATTATAATTAATTTATACGATTGTCATTAAAATGATCAGTAATTTATCTCACATTACACAGTCATATACATATTTCTGTTATTTAATTATTTTATAAGAATGAGATGTGCTCATTAAATATTAATGATTACAACGCCAATGAATTAACGCGTCCAATAATATTCGATTTCGTTGTATAAATTTGAAAACGGAAAATTGTCTGATATGTAATACATATATTGAGGGATTCTGCGTATTACTATATATTCCATGTATCGTTGTCGCGTTTTTCACGCTACATGTATCAGGACCGGCAATCGGGGTGGTATTATTTCATCGGTCGGAAATAGCGGAGGGCGATCTTCCGAGGAGGCGGTCGGGACCAAAGTTAGCATAGCTCGTGACTTAGTAGTCCTAGGGGTGCCGTCCGTCAACCCTCGTAAAGAACCTTTCTTATTTCGCGATATTTTGTCGCCGGCGCGATATTTATCGTCCGCGTAGGACTGACCAGTGGCGTCGCAAGCTTCAATATTAGAGATATTGTCTAAATATATTATTTATAATTTAAAAGAAGCGTGTAGCGCAAATATAATTGTAAACATATTTTTGAAATATTTTTAAACAATTATATACATATATTAATTCAAAATTGAATTAATCGCATACTTTATTATATCTTATCTTAATAACTTAAAAAATATTATATATATATATATTATATAAATATTATATAATACGAGAAACGCACGATATTTTTTCTCGTAAATTTTGGCAAATAAAAGGACAGTGTGTGTGTACCAAGTTTCGTATTCGCATAAAGGCGATGACACGCGCATCTCTTCTTGCCGTTCGCTTTTGTTGGCGCCCGAGTACCCAACCAGTTAATTCCGCTACATTTAAACGCGTCTCGGCGAAACGGGCAGATATATCATACAAATTGCCATTGTGGTCGCGACAATATGCTAAACACGCGGCACGTTACGGATGGCTGTTAGCATTTCGTTATTCCGCCGGCGCACATATATATACGCTATTTAGAATGAGGGATATGCGCGTTTGTAAGCAGACAAAAAAATCGCCTGGCTGCGGCAATTTTTTTTTTTTCCTTTTTATATTGGGCGAACGTCTTTCTAATATGCGTATTCCTGTTTGCGTCAGAGATGACTAAATTGAATTACTCTCATTATTTTTCAGCTGTTTCATTTAAATCCTCCTTTCAAAATCAGAAGCTATTTTGTGCGACACGATAGCCGATTTATTATTTTATATTTTAATTTTTCAATCTTTAAGTAAAAGCGTATCGATAAAAGAATATATTAAAATTCTACCTTTTCGTGTGGATCGTGATATTCCACTTCAATTTCTGCAGCCTCTCTTATTAAGAGAGATTCGATTTAGCGGAGCATTTTCCGGTTTTTCGTTAATGCGGCACGCACAAGATCATACGAAGAGTTTCCCCGTAGGATAATGCTCCTCCACGCATTCATTACTCGTGAAAGGGTGGGGGATCCGATCAGCGCAACGTGCAGGAGAGAGCCTAAATCCTCGAACTCATTAATGAGCTAGTGCGGTCCACGGGCGACGCGCGCGCGTATACGCCAAGCTTTATACTTGAGGTTTAATTCGTGCCGGCCAAATTAATTTGCAACGATAAACGAGTCGGTGTGTGCGTATGCTGTTAGCGCTGCGTTTCGAATCGGTCCAGATTAGCTCTGTTCATTAAACACGGGCGTGCGCGAATTCGACGACCGGATCGTCGGATTTGCACAGCGCAACGGCCGTTGTTGCATTAGATCAGCATCATCGACATCATCGACATCATCGTCGCCGAGAGCCGTCGAGTTTTCGGCACTTTCGCGTTACGCTTACGTTTCCTGTAATCGAGCTGCTGTATCGATCAAAATTTGCGGTCGATTCCGAACAATGTTATCCGCGTTAATCTCAGGATGCTACTCGTGTTAATCGCAGGAGAGTAGCATACAGGAACGTTAATAAACTCATAACGAATTCTCAATTTATTTCAGAGTTACAAAACATTATCTTACTACGAGAAATATCTTTCTATTACAAAAAAAAAAAAAAAGCTATTATTCGAATGCTTTTTTTGAATTTTTAGTATCTTTAATAAATATATATTGAATATTATGTATATTGAATTTTCTTTATGTAATTATATTTACAAATAAAATTATAATAGAGAAAAGAGAGATTGAAAATTGAATTTACGCATGCTCATTTAATATAAAAACAATTAAGAAACTTTGCTAAACAATAAAATGAAAAGATGCTCGATAACGTCAATATCTAGTCCCCCTAGTCTCGTTCATTATTTTCTTTCTTTATTTATTTTCTTTCAAAACTATTTCGAATAATAATCATTATCGCTCACAAATGACGCAAAACGAACGTCTGTACAGTGTTTCCAAGTAATGATAATTAGCGTAATGTCAAGAGATCTGATTTGTTGTTAGACGATATTGGTTTGTCAGAGGAGACGCACGCGAATACAATGGTTCACTGTGAAACTGTTAATAACTGTGCTCTCGACGTTGATAATAATTATTAGCACGATAGCGGGCGTTATTGAATGGAAATTTTGCGTAACTCGTGTAATCCGTATCCGCGCGCAATTAATTATCGTACCGCGATAAGTCGCGATATTATTCCGTCCGTCCCTTGAGCATATACGCGCGGTTGGGCTGATTGCGTGTGTGTGCTAACGTCATGTCATATATTATACACGCATCATCGCGTTGCGTACGCGCACTTTCCAGCTGATTTCAGCGTATTTCCTCAATCGTTTAATGCACGTCCCGCATGATTGTATCATCATAATGACAATCTATGACAATATAATGATATAACGAAAATCCCTCTTTATACCACTTTTCGAAATGATTGTATTTAAAAGTATGTAATGATGAATTTCTTTTTTTAAATTATGCGTGGATGAATATTACCGTAATAAAAAGTGTCAAAAAAGAAAATAATAATAATAATAAACCAGACAAATAAATTTAATTACAGTACATCAGATGTGTCAGATACATTTTCAACTATCTCTAGATAATTGACTGGTAAATCTATGATTAAAATATTCATGTTTACGCACACCATCGATAAAATCTTTTCGCGAAATATCGGCATTTTGAAAACCTTAATCGAACGGAAATTTGGCCGCGGGGGTGCGATCACGATCTGTACGACAGATCGATCGATTGTTTTGTAGGCATCTTTCAGAGGCAAACCAGGTACAGCGGCTGCGGGCGCTCTCTCTTTTCCTCCCTCTCCTCGCTCGACAAAAAAGTCAGCTGCCGCGAACGCTAATTTCGGCACGCGCGCCGCGAGGCTTTTTAGGCGCCGTGATACAATGGAAAGCGCAACGCATCCGAAAGTCGAAGCACGCATCCTGAATACCGCGCACCTTGCGCCCCGTTAATTACGCCTTGGCAATGTGCGCGCGCGTTTCCGTAATCGCTTTTTGCGCGATACGAGAGCGCGTAATGCAACTTTCGACGTGCAAAAGTATTGTATAACGCGGTTCTCTCGAGAACGCATACACAGGTCCACGCAGCGAGTGTTCTTGGATATTCATTTGACGTCAACATATCTAATATTTTTCGGAAAGAAAAAATAATTTACGAGGAATTTTATGTGAAAATTATTATAGTAATAATAGTATTATAGTAATATTTCTTGCTTTATATTTTCCATATTTTATAGTTTTTGAATTAATGTAATATTACGATTTCTTCTATTTATATAAATATATGACTATTTATATGTTTATATATATGTATGCGAATAATTATAAATTTGATCGAGAAGAATGTTAGAATATTAAGAGCTTTGACGAAGCAGCATGTTATCCATAGGTCCAGAGAAGCGCCTCGATAAAAATTGTAACAACAAACACTATATAACGACGAGACAAAGTCTCGTTGTTGGAGAGATTCGCTTCCGGAGTATTAATCACGTCGAGAAATGGAAGGCGCCTTTAAAAAGACGTTGCCAAAGCCGTTATCGTCCTAATCGGGAAACATACAACCGCGAAGAAATATGTGTATGTACATACGAGCGCGGGACGCTCGTGCATCCTTAAGCAGCGAGTATTAAGGAAGGAGCGAGATGATAAAACCCTGTGGCGGCCTACAGCCGGCAATAAATGTTTCGTAGCTCGTAAAAATGTTATTGCCTTCTGTGCGGCGCGATACCAGAAGACGGCGCGCGAAAGCAAAGGGGGACGTTGAGGTGATAGAGACACTCGAGAGCCTGGCCAATTCACCATGTACAGCCAAGTATTGACAGATTCTTGTATACAAACCATCAAATGATAATGTAATAAATCGTAAGCAAGAATAGAAACAATTTTTTATACGTCAGTTATACATAGTTATTTTAATATGTAAAATCTAAAAAATTTCCTGCTCTTTTTACTGACATTAAATGATTTTCTCTTAACTGATCTTATTTATAAATTATTTACAATGAAAGACGAGTGGCGTAATCTATCGTAGTTATTTTTGAATATGAACCTTTTATTTGTTCGATTTTATCTCAATTAAAATATGTATGCTGAAAAAACAACAGACTATATTTACGTGCACACACAACAACGTTGTATTCTGAATAATTGGAAAATAGGACTTGCATGTATGTATGTAAATAAACTTATTTTGCGACTAGGAATCACCTATCTTTTGGATTGCATTATCCCGATTCCGGTATAAATATAATGCATACGATGCATGCAACGCGTTAATCAGACTTGGCGGTAGATAAGTTGGAGTGTGACTCGGACTTGTGTAAAAGAAGTCGACTTGGAATATCATGAAAGAAAGAGCTGAAACGAACGAACGACACACCTCCTTTGCCTGTAACTCGAGAAATAGCATTCGTCATTGTGAGACCGGTCTATTATCACGCTTGCAAGATAGAATGACAATGCCAGACGGAAGTGAAAGATCCAGGAAGTGTTACGCATGATATCATAACGTTGGAGCTATATAGACGATATTCATTCATAGTTAAATTTTTCTTTTAAATAGATCAGAAATAAATGATTTAAATAAATAAGGAATAATTTCTCTCATTAAATTAATGTTTACGATAAAGCTTTCAGCGCAATTTATGAATAGGTCAAATGATAAAAGAAAAATGTGTGATCTAATGAAATATTAAAAGGCTTATTGTTGCGTGTTAATAAAAGAAAATGAGAGAGATTGGAAAATTAAATTTGGGAAAAAGTACCTATAGTAAAAATGTTAACAAAACTACCGTTATCTCGAAGCAATTGGAAATTGTCTGCAAGAAGATAGCGCGCGCGTTTCTCATTCCGACATAATAACGCTCCCTTTTCTTTTACGCCGCTAATATTGCCGTATAATCTGTCGCCGTTTCGAAATAAATAACCCGCGGTGCGGCTAATAAAATTCGACGCTTGCGAACTTTTGTCTCTCGCGTCGTCCTCGCTTGTCGCTCTTTTGCGCGACAGAAGATTCCCGGCGGATGCGTTTCTCACGATGGCACACGGGATACTGTCTATATAAAGACACATAGCCGAGTAGGGCAGAAGGCACAGCGTGCACCGCGTCGCTTCATTTGTCTTTATATTAACGTCGCTGTGTAACGCCGTAACAGCGTTATGACGACACACAACGGTGCCTACATAGCCGCGAAACAACTTTTTAACCCCCCGCATTTTCCCGCAGCCCTTTTTCTCGCTTCTTTATAAACGCGCCGCCGTTTTACGAGGATCTCTGGCAGCCCCAGAACTGCCTCTGATTCCAAATTATTACTCGCGCACGGACGTCTCTGGGGGTAGCGTTTTTCGGCAAATTAAGTTTTCGTTACGAACAGCGTGGAAAATGCGCAATGATTGTGATAGAAGAAAGAAATTAAAAAATGTACACATTTATTTATATTAAGAAATGGTTATCTAAAATTAATCTTTTCAAGAATTCTTAACCGATAGTATATCGATAAAACTCAAAGACGAGAAAAATAATGACTGTTAGTCTTCATGTTATTCTTGAAAGTAACAATGACATGTTATTAAAAAATCTGAGAATCATAAAAATAAGATAAAATTAATTATCAATATAATATTGAAAAAATAAATGAAATTGTAGAATACAAAAATGATAAGAGCGACTTGGAAGAATGGAATAAAATCTTGGACGACTCCCTAACGCATATTAGCGCGATAATTGTAGAGCGAAGTTTCTTAGTGCAAATTCGTGTTGCTCGCGGGCAGACTTTCAAATCTGTAATAGACACAAGAGGTGTAATGCCGCTTCTTCTCTCCTAGACGTGGGGGCGAAGAGATACGTCGATATCTCGACCTAGGTGTACGTATTACCTGCAGGTAACTTGCAGCAACGCGAAGAATAAAGTTTTCTGCCGCGCGCTCGTATATATAAAATAATACCGATACGTGAGGTCGGTTCTTCTCTTCGTCCCGGGGCGGGTATTGGATGGCGGCTCCCAGGGGTTTAATTTTGTGCCGAAGGGTGGAAAATATTCACGGTTCCTTAAAATCCGACGAGCCTGTCTCTTACGAGCTTTCTCAGGGGTGGCGTTACGCCAAACGGTCACTTAAAATACCAGGACCCTTGTGCCGTTCATTTTTCGTTCGCCCGTGGCGATCGTTTCTTAATCTGCGCTAAACTATTCAAGATATATATGGGATACTAAAAATAGACAAAATTTTCTCTTGCTAAATAGGAGGTGTTTCTTTGTGACAACTCCACCTAAATATTATGTAATATTACAGAATACTCTTTTCCTATAACTTAATAGTCTTATTTTATCTCTTATTAACGCACTGTCTTTGCTTGCAGTCCATCCGTTGCACGATAAACGGCTGCTCCTGTGAGTCCTTCACACCCGGTAAACGTCATCTACGTTACTGCGAGAACTGTCATCACGGCTGGGTGCCTCACGGTAAGTTCAATCACACGCGCATCTTGTTCACGAAATAATCATCGTGCGTATCGCGTTATTGATAAAAAAAGCAAGAAGAAAAAAGAGAAAACGCGCGAAAAGATTTTCCCGGGGATATTCGGGCGTTTAGTGTCGCGTGTGCGAGCGGTTAAACGCAAATTTTCCAACTGTCAGCATACTTCATCCGACGGGCCCTCAGGGACGAAATTCAATTTTCCAACGATGACCACCGCCCAGCCCTTGTTGGGCATCGCGACCGCGCGCCTCCCCTTTTGCAGAAGGGCATCGCGCTCGCGCGCGCGCGCGTATTATCGAATACGACGATATAAGACGCCGGAATACTTTATGCTCTCGTAAGTTTCTGAATGTGAATCGGGAGGAGAGGGACCGGTCTCTGTTTCTCACAAAATTCCATCACGACACCCGGCGAATACACGCGCGCATACATACACGCGATACGTCAAACCGCGCTTAAAATTCCGCCTGCTTGACCCGCGATAGATTGGACGCGGCGCGGCATGGAATACATATCAATTTCGGCTTTCCTTCCATCCGGTCCCGCGGGAACGCGATTGCACATTCCCTCTCTTTTTCTATCTCCTCTTTTTTCGTACTCTCTGCCCGCGGACTCTGTGTATTACGCTGGAACAAAAGGTGTCGCAATCTTCCGCGCGTATTTCGTTGCGCAAAAAGACGCATGACGTGAGCGACGAAATGATAATTGTTTTCGCGGATTCCTGGGTTCAAAGATTGGATTAGAATTATTAACGTAATACGTTAATGTATCAGACGCAAACTGCATAATTATGGAGATATTCGAGCGCACGGACGTACTTATCGGTTGCTCGCAGATTATGGAGTAACGGTGTTTGGTATATATTTTTACAGCGAGTCGAGTATGTAACTCTTAATGGGTTTTGGAACTACAAATATAATCGTTTTTCTTTCGATATAATAATATGAACGACTTAAATTAGAAATAAACAGTCAGAACAGAAAGGCTTATCGCCACTCTTTGTTTCAAATCGGTTTCGCGAAGAGAAAACGGTACAAAAAAGATTCATCATTATCGATCCGTCAGTGATTAGAATAATAATTTATCATGTATGTTCTCAGCGGTAAAAAAGTGATCGAGTGCAACGATAGAATTATTGTTATGATCAATGAACATTACGTTTTAAAGAATCCATACCGAAATTAATATAATCTCAAGTATAATATTATTTTCTTTTTTTGACATGGTCGTTACCCAAAATTTTCAAATTAATTAAGTAATTAAATATTTTATTATTTATATCTTAATATACTTATTCGATTTAATCATACTTATGTACTTAGCAGTACACGTCCTTTTTATTTCCGTGACCAGATTCAACTTACGTATTTGATTCCGCTTAAATACTTAACACATGTCAAACGGACTAGAGCATTGTTGGCAATGCCACCGTACATTGTACGAGGCATCGTTCAACGCGCGCCATGAACGAAATCACGAGTAGTGCGCTGACAAAGGCCTTTTTAAATTGTAATGAGCTGCCAAAGAGTGAATTATGTGCCGTCCAAGTGCCATCGAGTCCTCGGCGAACCCCATCCTATAAAACCCCGCCATACATGCGTATATATATCCCGGCATCCCTGTGACCGCTCTCGGCCACCCCATGTCATGAATATATTTACATTGATCGGCCGTCTCGGCATTTTTCATTTGGCTCATCGTTGTGTCGGATGGAACCGAAGTGTGTCTATCCCTTCGATACTTTATTTATATCGACAGGACGTGTCTGTCTTTTTTTGAGGGCTCGCGCGTCTCTCCATGCAGTTTTCATCGGAAACTCGCGTATGAGCGATGAACCCGAGTCCGACGCTAATGATCCTTTCGTCCTTGCCCGGAAATCCCTGGAGCTCGACAAGATAGCTTCTTGGGCCGCCAATATTTGCGAGATATGTATCATATACGTGAACCTCTCGCGGAATCAAAGTCCGTCACGCTCGAGAGATGTAAGGATCATTTATATATAAAATCATATTTAAACAAATTTAAACGATATAATTTCCCCCCCCCCATCTCTCTCTCTCTCTCTTTTTTCAATAAGGGAAATATATTATTTATCATCTGAAAAGATCATTTTGCTCACACATTATCTTTCTTGTAAAAAATCAATTTTCTAAGTTTATCTCAGGTTGCAATGAAGCACACGCGCCATCAGCATTGGGAACGATCGAAGAATAATCTTGCGAGACCATTACACGCGGATTAATATAAGCCGCGCGTTTTACGTACGATATATATATCCACGACGATACGCGAGAACGGACGGTTGGTTCCTTCATAAAAATTGCGGCAAGTAGATGCGCGTGTAATGAAGGGTTAAAACGGGCGAGGTACAGTTACGTGATTAAAGCCTCGATGTTGAGTACAAACGTATATGTAGGGACCTTCTTTCCGCCGCGGCGTAACCTCGACGATAAGAGGATACGCGCGTACTCTAAATCCCGTACGCGCCCTTCCTGGTATAATATACGGGATATCAATTTATAGCGTACGTCTTTCTCGGCGAGGCAGAATTTTCCGAAGTTCGCCTTCAATACTTTACGTGCCTGCGCGAACCGATCATCTACGCTCTCGCCATCCCGGTCGTCCACAATCTAGTCTAATTAAACGTGTTTCACCGCACTTCATCGTATGTCATTTTAGCTGGTTGCCGCGAATATCGTGGCGAAGTCACGGAGTCATAAAGCCATCGATTATAATCGGTTGATAATAAGTTATGATATATTATTATACTCGATTCGATATATCGAGACTCATTTCAACCACGCTAAAAACTGCTATAATCATTCGCTAAGCATGTTGACAGAAGCGATTAATACCATATGTCGTGACATATACTCACGCTAAAAAAAAGTGGCATCATTTCATTTTCGTTGATTAATTCTCGATTATTTAATCTCAGGTGGAGACTTTTTTTATGCGATTGTCGGGAAATCAAACTTGACGTATAATTATTATTAATTGCTCGCGATTTATCTAATCTTGTTTGCCTTGTTCCTACAATATTTCTTCGCATCTTAATATTGTAGGAGAATAGTTGATTTTATGGTCCATACTAAAACTGATGGATAAAATCGTCGCTATACAAAATTTCACGATTGCCGAAAGGAGGAAGTCCTCGAGAAGATCAGCAAGCCCTCTCGACAAGCTCTCTCGAGAGGAGGAACTATGCAGTTAAGAACGGTGACAGGGTTGAAACGCAACATCTGCGCCTCCATCTGCACCTCTCACGATCGGCAGCTGGCGGAAGGTGAAGGAAAGGGCCCCGCAGGGCCCTCAGAGGAAGACGTCGAACTTTGGCCCGCAAAAGGGATATACGCGCGTCTCGGCGCGTGCACGATAAATCATTAAAAAGGCGTAGCCCGGAGTGACGCGCGCCGCCGTTAATAAACGCGCCACCAAACACTTTCTTTCTCTTTCTCTCTCTTTTCCTAGATTTATCTTCTTTCCCTGTCCCTCTCCCTCTATGTGAATTACGGCGACCGTGAACGAGCGGGGGTTATACTCGCCCCCCGTCGCAGTCTTTGTTTCGCATCAGCCTGTGACCGAGCTCTGTACTCGGGCGACGGGGGATGATTTACTCTCCCCGTTCCGTGAAACACGCACTTGCAATTATTTATCCGCACGCTTATTATAATGATTCAGATTCTGATTATAACGTGTAACAAGATTGGATGAATCTTTTAATGATCTGTATCTTTATCTATCGTGAAAATTGTAGATTCCATTAGTTTTGTATAATTTCAATTTTTCAATTTTGATTATGCATAATATAATCATTTTAAAACGAGAATAATCAATAATATTTTGTCCGTAATGTTAGATACAAAATTAATGTTTCATATTTACGGCATTCTACTTTTTCTACTTTTTTAATTAATAAATTTTTTGTCTAATATACATTAATATTATAATAAGTCAGACTTACATGTATATTACCACTGTCTTAAACATAATGCGGATACATTTCATTAACGGTTATATGACTCCATCGCGTACTTTAAGCGGGGATAAAGTTTAGAATATTTTGTCGTGGGGTACATTACGTCCCATTAAGAGCGTTAAAACACGGGCCTATTTGTTCTAATATGAAACCGATGCTAATGGCGATATATCATAGCCGTCCCCTATACATGCACCCTTCCTTCTCTGCCACCTAGAAAACGTCACCATGAATCACGAGATGCTAATGTACCAATTTATCTCGTCCCGACTTTATTAAGACTTACTTTTTCTCAGCGCGAAGGGAACGAAAGACCGCGATCGTTCACGCTAACTCTCGCTCGTCTCTCGCCAGGGTTTCAATACATCCATGTGTTGTATACAATCGCACACACACATATATATATATATATATGTCGGTAAAAAGAAGATCGATATCGGATGGGCGAGAGAACACGTATAAGCAGCGCCGAGATACGATTGACTGACAAATTCCGGCGACGGAATATACGCTCGTAAATCATGGTCCGGTTTTGGCGGCCGAAAGGAGGATGACGAGATCGTCCTCCTGGAACTCTTTAAAATTCCTTCGGGGGTGACCCATCGGTCCTGCTGCGCCGCATCATTGTTTCATCATCGTCGTGTTCCACGCGCGCGAAAACTCGCTCCTACCTTCGGAATCGCTACGCAGATCCATTAACGCGCCGAAGGCTGGAGATAGCTCGCTTTGTTATTTTGCACGCGGAGGGTTCGCCGATATGGCGCTGCATTTGAGAAACAGACGAAATATCATATTTTGAAAGTATTTTTTAAGAATTTATATGTATATTTTATGTTACTAAACATCCGTTGTATAGGTATATTAAATAAATAATATCTTTTTATTAAAGAAAATTATAGATAACTGCACTTGCAAAAAATTGGTTTTTTTTTTATAATAATTTTTTTGATGATTATAATATTTGCATGAATATGAGTATTCGAATTCTATCAAGTGTTTCTTTTTCTATAGATTTTGCTTTATATAATTATAAAATTCCGTCGATATATTAGAATGACAACTAGGAGAAAAATAACTCTAACGATACTATGAGTTTGAACACGCATTAGCGCTATTTATAAGTTGCACATTAATAGTTTACCGGTTAATCCAGATTCTCGTCCGTCGATTATCTTGTCGATAGGTAGGAACACTTGCCGAAGGCGCGAGCGCAAAGTGCACCGGACGACGGAAATAGCCGCCGGGGCTCTGCCATATGGGCACGATGGGCGCGCGGGCCAGAATGTCGCTCGATAAATCCAGCGGGCATACAGATTTGTCACGCGCGCGAAAATAGACGCGGAATGAGCGAGAGAGCCCGCGGACGCGGACCGCGGGCGTCGATGGCAGGAAGCGTGGGGCGCGAGGGTACCGATCAACCGCGACGCCAGGATGTGAGGGAGATGAGGAACGCGCGGGGACCGGACGCGGTTGGTGGGCCTCGACGTCGCCGCGTAAACACGAAGGCGCCGCGACGCTTTACGATGCCTCGCTACCTCGGCCGCTGTTTAACTTACCCGCGACTTTCTGGCACGCAGGCCATTTTCACACCGCCGACCGCCGTAACGACGACACGCGCGACGTCAGGCCGACGGTACGTCGTTGAAAATTGCAAACACATTTGCGAACGCGAGACGAAAATCGCGCGTTTTGGTTTTCGGTTTATAAGAAATATTTTCTGTACAACAAGATATATATATATATATTTATTTATTTATTAAAGAATAAATGGGAAAAAAACTCATTTTTTTTTATATAGATAATCATAAAATTTGTATAACATATGTCAAAAATTTGTAATCTTCTAAATTTAATTTTTCAGATAATATCTCCCACCAAACAAAGATACAAAATCGATTTATAAAACATGCATTTATCTTAATATTGTTTAGCGACTTTGCGATATGAAGTTCGGACTCTCGGCGGACTAAACCAGGGTCAAATTCGAAGGGACAGTTATGTACCTTGTGTGTGACGAGGAACACGAAAGGACACCGTGTCCCATCAACGTACCGTAGATCTGCGCGCGCGGCAATTCTCGGGATTAGGATTAAATATTGATGGCGCCGGCTGATACAGATTAATGTACATTCACTGGGCATCTCGATCTTCTCAATCTAACCGACGCGAGCGTTATTTGTCTCTCGTTCTCCGTCAAGAGGAACGCAAGTCCCCCTCTAACGCTCCGGTCGATTCTGGCCCCGGTTACTTCCATGACGAAGGACGAAGAGGGATCTCTGATTACCACCTCGGACGCGGCACGGATTGTCGAGTTCTCTTATCTGCTCCGTTTCTCTCTTTATCGTGCCAGGTCCCCGTTCTTACCTCGTCCCCTTAACTGCCTCTCAGCCTATCCTACTTCAGTTATGATGAACGGTGTCGCTGGGGGAGGCATTTATCCCGAGATACAACGTCCTGGGGGAATCTATTAGCGTGGCTCGGATAGATGTGAGCTTATTTACTCTCGCGATAACGTCGAATTATCTCGAAGAACAAAATATGCTCGAAGATGCTTCCCGGATGCTCCTCGAGATGAAAGATTCGTCATGACGAAAAAAATCGAATGAAAACCGAAAACTTATTAATATAAGAGATAAAATAAAAATTTTGGTGATATTAAATTTATTTTATACATATATTTATTTATATATACTGAGTTACAGGAATTACGAATTATTCGATTTTTATTATGTTTCATATATTTTTCTTCTCATAACAAAATAATAAAATTTTGATCAGCTAGAACGAACGCAATGCACTTTTAGCAATACTAGTCGATTTCGGAAAAATCTGCTAGCCTACGTAAATTTTCATTTTTTTAAAGCTAGCTCAGGTATCTCGATCTAACATTGTCCGTGCGTAAACGACCATGATCAATCAACAAATAAGAGAGAGGATGGAGAGCACAGTTTCGTTGCGGAAGCGCCGCGACGAGAAAAAGAACCCAGTCGATTAAAGAGTGCTGCGTAACGAATATTTTGGCCGTGATCGTTCGTTGTAATTAATGGCGCCGGGACAGCCCGCGCCGTGTAATAATCGGTAATTACTCACGGTAATTAAATAATGCGTTTATCGCGATGGATCGACTGGGTGGCCCCGAAATATCGACTCACGAGGACGACGCGTCTCCGACGCGAGACCGATAAATCTCTCCGAGTTTACTCCCGCCTTAGCTGGCGGCTTGCCCTGAAATTCGAGCGCGCGAGATAATACGCCGTTGAACGAAGACGAGCATCGAGAGTGGTTTCCGTCTTCTCGTCGCGTTCGCGCTCGAGTACTCGGGCATAGGCCCTTATTCTTACCTAGACTCCACTTGACGCCACATTTAACGCCAAGTGTGACTTGGAATCCCATTTGCCTAATGACCGGTTTCGCCAACTTTATCCGTTGTCAGTTAACTTTATCCTTAGCTTAAATCGATTAACTCTTTCTCTGCAATTAAAATCGGGAAGCGACAAGGGAGCAAGTGAAGTAAAACTAAATTAAGCGACGTTGATAAAACCGAATGTGAGATTTACGATTTTTACAATTCATCGTATCAGTAACATTATATAGCTCGGGAAACATTAGGAAATATTTTAAAAAACGATCTTGATTTATAAAAAATATTTAATTGTAGTTTTTTTTTTTTTTCAATTGGTTTGTGCTCTTTGAATGAGGAATGCATTTGTTAATAGCATGTAATATCTTACATTAAATCGCCTGAATTGCATATATGGTTGTTATCACAAGTTTGAAAAATGGATAGACACAACACCTTTCTCGCATCTGGCTCAGTCTAGCGAAACACGGATTAGTCTCCGTGATATCGGAGCAAACAAATGGCGTCATTCTTCCGAGAAACGTTCCACTTAATAACGCGGATAACCCCGACCTCCGTTTTTCATCCGTAAAGACGTCCGACTGTTCCTTCTTACGCATTTGTCAGCCGCGGTCAGTTTTCGCAAGCGTCGCTGTTCGTGATCGGCCTGTCGAGCAGATTCCTTTTTCGAAAAGAAGTCAAGAAAATACTCTTTCCAAAAAAGCTAATCTATAATTATTTAAAGAAAGAGGGAGAGAGAGAGAGAGAGAGAGAGAGAAAATTGGAAATTATCTTTATACATAAAAATTTTACAAAGGATATATCTTTTTTAATTAACTTTGTTAATTTTCTTTTCCTGTAAAAATATCTGTGATAATAATTTTACGAAAATCTAAAACCTTGTACAAAGGATGACATCTCATCAAAAATTTATCGAGCTCTTGATTGAAAAATTCTCAAATTAAATCCGAAATACACTTTACCCTAGGAAATACTTTATGTAGGCTATCTGCTGAATCTATCATGAGCGCTCTTTTATCTAGACCGTTTTAAACTCGTCCTCAATGTATTTTTCAGTCGTTTGATATTTTTTGAAACGACAAAATATATTGTTAGTGGAGGCGTAGAAGAGAACAAAAAAAAATGATCGTGTGCGACTGCTAAGCGACAGACAGGGTTGTGGCGACTATTTGACCGCAAAGGAAGAGGAAAGGATGTGCGGTCAACGGGGTCTCCATGAGATTAATGTGTCGCCTCCTATCACCAGTGATTGACAGCGCCGTGACCGCGACAAAGCGCCGACTTTCTCAGCCTCCTCTCTAACCCTTGTCGTCGCGCCACTTTGTCCTCTCAAGTTTGCACACCGACGGCGACTTCTTCGGTGAACGTTGCGTCGCAGAAGTGCAAGATTACGCGGCCGCAACTGTCGTGTTCTACACGCGTTATTGAAAGTTTATTGCGCTTGTTTTGTAACAGCTTTCATACATTATCTTTATGATGATTATGTCTGTGCTTCATTATATCTCGCGAATAGACTTTTTCTCTAAAAAGATTTTTAATCGCGAGGCACATAATTATAAATGAAATACACATTATTATATATTTAATATAAATGTATATTTCTTTTTTTTGCATAATTTTTTAATATGTAGAGTAAAGTAAATGCGTGCGTATTTCTTGATACGACTGTATTTAAATTACGCCGGAAAAATACAAAGCTACCGTTCTTCAAGCCGTATAACAGCTTTCATATCCAAGAAGCTTCTCATCAACGGAAGAAAAGTTTTGCAAACAGGTAGCATCGCTTTTCAGTCGATCCCGCGGGTCTGTCGGCAATTAACCGGGTGGTCGCGGGGGTAATTAGATGAAGGTTTAATTGCAGGCATTGCCTCGTCGTAGCTCGTAAACGAGAAAAGCTCGCCTGTCTCCGAGGTGCAATTCCCCGCATATTTACATCCCCCGCGGGACGCGAAAGGGATATAAGGCAGGAGAAAAGGGCCCGGGAACGGTAGTGTTAGGGATGAGAGAAGGCGGTGAGGCGGTCCCCTTTCGACGGTTTTACCGCTCCCCCGGCCGTCTTAAAAGAAAGGGTTAATTAAAAACAACAAAAGCTATCCGCGTCATTAGCGCCCGTTTGTATGCGCCGCGTTAGCGTTAGCGTCCGGGACTCTCGACGTACGACCTCGACCTTAACGAGGGGTTACGTCGACAATCCCGGAGCATCTGCTGGGGAATCGACTTCGGGAGGTCGGCGATCGATCGAGCGGTACAAAAAGCGGCATTTCGATCTCTCCAAGGGTTTCGAGCTCGGATATTCGGAGCGCGAATCCACCCCGGTCGCTTCGTCGTTCCTTCCTGCCCCGATGAGATTGCACTTCTCGACTGCGCAGAGGAGCGCAGGAAAGGACGGAAGGGCCCTACACGCGGAAGCGCCGTGTCACGAGCCATGAGCGTTTTAACGTTTCACGAACAACGTAATTCGACCGGGGGCAGCGTTACACCCTTAATTTGGCTATCCAGCTAGCTGTGGCCGCCGCTATCATTCCCGCGTTTCTCGATGCCGTCGTGATTTAAAACCAAATAGAACAGTGTACTGCGGAAGCGTTTTAAAGCATCGCTATTCAAATCTCGGAATGTTTAAGATATCGTATTTCTTTATAATCTCCGGTTAATCATTTTAAAAATACATAAACTTTCAAAAAAATGTCACTATACATACATACTTTAAAAATGAAACATTTATTTGTATACAATAATTTTCATTAAATATTAAGTGAGTTATAGTTATATGAGTTATATATTATAGTTTTGTTAATTTATTTATTTACTTATGTCATTAACATTTCAATAAATGCATATTTTATTTATATATTTTTATGATTTGTATTTAATTAATTTACTTATCTAACGTAATAAATGAGGATAAGAATCTCTTAAAATTTACTAGAAGCCGCGGATGGGTTTTCTTCGTTACTTACAATTTCACATTAAAACAACCCGATATTGCGGCATTCGTAATTATTAAGTCTCGTGAAAATCACACACATAGACGGTATCGTTGATGTCAGATTGGGGTCTGCGACGGTCGCAGTTAGGAATTTACTAAGATGGATGAGGACGTCGTGTCGGCTTGTGCCATACTCGGTAACGTGGTTGTAATTAGCAAGAACTTGGAGTGGCCCCCGAGTTCGTTCAAAGTTCCTTCGATCAAGTTGACGTTTATTGTATTTTGACGCTCTCTTGTTTCGAGCAGAATTATTTATCATTAATGTATCATTTCATCATCCGCGATGGACTACGAAGCGCATATTTCTCCCGGGAGATTTCTAGACATTGTTTTAGAAAGGCACAGGGAGATTAATTGTATCGGCCAAAAGAACGTGTGTTGTAGGAGATAAATTTTTAGCAGTAAAATAAAAAAAATGTATAAGTCTCAATATGTAAATCACATTAAATATATAAATGGAATTAATCAAATAAAATTAAGTAAAATAAATAAGAATAACTACGCATATGCGTAGAGAATTGTATAAAATATTTTCATGCCACTTTATAATGCAACATAGTTGAATATATTGAAGAGCCAAAGCTATTGTACACGCTTCTGAAATAAGAGACTGAAAGAAGGTGCTGGTGGTGATTAAACAAATTTGTACGCGCTCACTTTGAACTATGTGCGGATTTATCTCGTGCGATTTTTACCCAAAATCGTGCAAGTCGAGCGTGCAATCGATCAGTGCAAGTCGCAGTCGTATCCATCCGTAACTCTAGCGAGGAGATTTCGCGCCGCAGATAAGCGCGAAACGAAGTGCTGCGAGAAATAAAGCGGGACGCCGAGAAACGGTTCCGTAATTACACGTTTGGAAGTACGCGGGCTCTTGCAGATTGACATCAAGCTTTTCGGGCCGCGGCCCCCGCGAGCGTACCGTGCATAAGAAACTTTGTATTAGCGGCCGAGCGTAATTCTGCGAAACAGCCGCGTTATCAGCAACGACTCCTTAAGCACTGAAAAAGCTATTGCGACTTATCGCGGTCGGATCTGACATTTTCCGCGAGGACTCTCGAACTCTCCTAATTCCCGAGCGCGAAGAGCGCGATATCGATCGTCTCGAACGAAGACGAAGCGTTCGCTCTTTCCCGTTTTTATTCTCTTTCTCTCTCGTCTCATATGGTTTCTCGCTCTGACAATATTTCGCGATAAATAGTCGTATCTATTCCACGAGGTGACTGCGAGAATCTCCGTCGACATTTGTACGTCTTATTCCTCCCGACTGCCGCCCTCGCCTTCATTTCGCTCGGCCACGACGAGCTCTCTAACCGGAGTTATCTCCCCCGCAAATATATATTAATGCGAGTGATATATCAGCTGGCCCCGCGAGGGACAAAACGTTAAATATTGGATAAGTTGGTCCGCGGTCGGCCCGCCGAGACCGAATCTCGGTGATGGATGGCCCGCCGCTGACTGTCATAACAACTTCGGCGCTGGTACTTGCTCGATACTCGCGAGATGTCCACATTGGAAGATGGAAAGGTCCGTGGGTAAAAGTGACTGCCTTCTCGTATCGAGGCACACCGGGGAACTCTCCGATGATCGGAGACCCCGGGATTATTAACTCTCGATCTTACCACAGCGTGTTCGAATCTTATTCCAACTTGGATTTGCTTTTAACTGTCGAGTATACTTTACGATTTGATTGAATGTGGCAGATTATGAACACAGTCGAATATATATATATATATATACAATTTTATAGAAAATAAACGAAATATACACGGAAAAAAAAAATTAGCTGCCGTAGCTAAAAACTGCGTGTGATAACTAGATTTCAGTCGTAATATATGGACAGCGAACATCTTAGCTGTGACACCTATTTATTAGGTGCAACAGCGAACATCTTAGCTGTGATACCTATTTATTAGGTGCAACAGCAAACCGTTTTGCTGCAGTTTAGAAATTTATTTTGCAAACCATGATTAGCTATGGTAGCGAAAATTTTTTTTTCCGTGTACATATAAATAAAACTGAGATATATATTTAGTATAGATATGTATCTTTCATAGAAATTTCGGTTTATCTCGTGTCTAGTAGGAAAAATCTATGCATTCAAAATGCGTGATCAGTCTCGGGAATTGATAATTGGTTGATCGGTATTCCGGAATGTTTCAAACAGCCGTTTACCTAAAGGCGGTATTCTATTAGCAGAGAGGCCAAGTAGTGTCACGTCGACGCACGCCTCCCTTGAGGATCAACCCTTTGCCGGTCCCTGCATAATCCACGACCCCGTAGAGACCCAGCGCGAAATTAGAGGCCCCTTTCCAATCCGGCATCCTCCAGCGCCGAGATGATTTAGGGCAGAATTATCAGGAGGAATCCAATAACGAGAACCGCGGAATATGTACCGCAGTGAATTAAGATCCAGAAGCGTCTCTCCCCTCGCTTCGAAGAATGATGCCAAATAATAAGATGCCAACGGAACACAAACACACGCTTCACCGCAACATATATACATGGCTAATTCATTTAAGCCGTTAAAAACCAGAATTACATAAATTACTCGCTTAATAGAAAGTTAACTAAACAATATGATATGTAATGATATACCTATGTTAAAAGTAAGGAGTAAATTATAAAAATGAACAAAACTTTTCATATTTTTATTAATCCGAACACAAGTATTTTTATTGCAAAAGATTTAATTGTTATCAATTGATGTCATTAACTGTCTCGTATACTATTTTAATTTTCCACGGATATTCTAAAGATTTCTAATGGAGCGAAAACGCTTTCGAGGATGAGTTGACGCTGATATCTTACGAAGAACAGATGTGTAGAAATTTATTTTGCAAACCATGATTAGCTATGGTAGCGAAAATTTTTTTTTCCGTGTACATATAAATAAAACTGAGATATATATTTAGTATAGATATGTATCTTTCATAGAAATTTCGGTTTATCTCGTGTCTAGTAGGAAAAATCTATGCATTCAAAATGCGTGATCAGTCTCGGGAATTGATAATTGGTTGATCGGTATTCCGGAATGTTTCAAACAGCCGTTTACCTAAAGGCGGTATTCTATTAGCAGAGAGGCCAAGTAGTGTCACGTCGACGCACGCCTCCCTTGAGGATCAACCCTTTGCCGGTCCCTGCATAATCCACGACCCCGTAGAGACCCAGCGCGAAATTAGAGGCCCCTTTCCAATCCGGCATCCTCCAGCGCCGAGATGATTTAGGGCAGAATTATCAGGAGGAATCCAATAACGAGAACCGCGGAATATGTACCGCAGTGAATTAAGATCCAGAAGCGTCTCTCCCCTCGCTTCGAAGAATGATGCCAAATAATAAGATGCCAACGGAACACAAACACACGCTTCACCGCAACATATATACATGGCTAATTCATTTAAGCCGTTAAAAACCAGAATTACATAAATTACTCGCTTAATAGAAAGTTAACTAAACAATATGATATGTAATGATATACCTATGTTAAAAGTAAGGAGTAAATTATAAAAATGAACAAAACTTTTCATATTTTTATTAATCCGAACACAAGTATTTTTATTGCAAAAGATTTAATTGTTATCAATTGATGTCATTAACTGTCTCGTATACTATTTTAATTTTCCACGGATATTCTAAAGATTTCTAATGGAGCGAAAACGCTTTCGAGGATGAGTTGACGCTGATATCTTACGAAGAACAGATGTGCATAAAATATAAATCGAGAGTGAGCTTCACCGTTAAAGAAATTGATAACGAATGTCGGTGGAATTTGTGTGGCATATAGAATACACGTGAGGGATAAAGAGAATCAGGCGCGTATCTTCTCGCTCGTAGAAAGTCCGATCCGGGGAAAAGAATTCGGTATATGTAATGGGCATTCGTGGAAATGATAACGCGGATGTCATGAGAAGGGGTTATCGAGCAAGACAACCGGCCTATGACATCGATCAGTCTGTGTCACTCGATGTGAACCTCGTATCGCTTAACATTAATTATTATTGCCTCTTCGACACTTCTCAGAGTCCGCGCAGAAAACATTATGTCCGTGTTTGTCGCGATAACCACGATAATCCCGGCACATTCGTGAAGATTCATCTCGGTTGCCGGCTCTCGCGTGTTACGAAAACCGAACGAATCGATATTCGGTACGCTTCTTTCGTGACAGATAACGATATCTGTGTCATCTCGCGACGCATTTGCAACGAACGCGTAAAACGGTTGATACAAAGTTTAAAATAAAACTTTTTTTCTCTCCAAGCGATTTACGAGCAGTATAATTTCAACTATTAGTGGCTAAGAATTTTAAAAGAATCAATTTAAATCTCATTAGATAAAAATAAACACAGTGTTTTTTTTTTTTTTACATTGCACTTGACAATTGTTTACTATATCTGATTTCTAACGCCATATACATGAAGAAAATATCTAACATTAAGGCAGCTGATAGTAACGAATATTATCACCAAACATATGCATTTTGAAGTCTACATTTTATCTGTGTTAATGATTATTATTTTGAACGTCGACGAGAAAGTTTCTCTCCGCAAGATGTTGATTCGCAGTTATATTTGTTTTCTCCCAAATATTTTAACGTACCGCGAAAAAAAATATAGCACTTTTCGATCTGACGATGTGTATATTCGCGTCCCGACGTCCGCGAGTAGCATGAGACCGACCCACTTCGTAGCACCTAATATAACCCGCTATTCGATCGCACGCCTCCGGTTTTACGGTGTAAACAGACCGTTGGCGAGGCCCGTCACTCCGCGGATAAACTCGCCTTGACAGAGTGCAGGTCCCCCAGGAAATACTCGACCACGAAAATCCCGCAACTCTCGCCGACGTAAATCCCTTTCCACGAAAGCAAGCGAGGAAAAAAAATCGGGGATCAATTTTTCTAGGATCATATGATCTTTTCCACGACTATGCGGTGGAGAACAACTGTCACAGTCAAATTGCTATCTAAATGTATATACGATATATATTTTAATAAAAAAGTAATTATAACGGGATCGTGCCGTATGTATCTCGTGATTTTAATTTATAAAATTTACGGATTATATATAAATTTCTCTTTACGATTATTGACTTTTCGAGGCAAGACTTGATTGGTCTATCGAGTAATACTGTCATATCTACTTAAAATATAAAAAATGTTCTCGCATTTATCTATTTCTGTCGATTCCGATATACATCATCGCTCGAAATGCCGAGTAAAGAACCATTGCCGCGCGCATTTGACGACGACGACGACGACGACGAGGATAGCGTGTGCACGGGTTATGAATGGAGGCAGTGTGCGGTCACGTCAATGCGTTAAGCGTGCGTGAGGTTAGTTACGCATCGTTTGCCGACCCCAGGGGTGTTCACTCCCGAGTAACTTACAGCGGAGCGAACGGTGCTGCGGGGGTGCTATCACAACATGGTTCTCCCGTTACCGACGACCAGTGATCGAAGGCGCGTAGAACGAGATAGGGATGGGAAAGCCACTTGTATAACGGAATAAGTACGTCGACACGTCGACATCTGCGCTATTACAAGAATATTGTGAAAGGATACGCTTTTTCACGGGCGACACGCGTGTAAGACGAGAAAGAAGAGAAAGAAGAGAAGGAGAATGTATCTGAGGGATTAAGGGATGGCGCTACCGAAGGATCTTCTTGTCCTTTTTTATGTACCACACCGAGTCGGCAGTGACAAAAACAAGAGATCGTATAGCTCGAACCATGTATTATGGATAGGCACGGACAGAGATCCGTTTGTGTTCGCGCTATCGTCGTGCAGTGGCGTACGTCCATCGAGATATTGGACAAGGGTGCTATCACATTTGTCGTCCGACAACTGAGACATGCGTCCGAAGGATGTGGCAGAGAGACATCTAAAAGACTCTGTCTAATATTTCAAACATCTGTTGAATGTCTTTTATGCTTTTGCGCTGTTTGATAAGACGTTGGACGTGGCGTAGGAAATGTATTATCAATTAATGATGTCAATTAATTCATACTAATTTAACTTGAATTTTTTAATTTTTTTTCTATCAGAGATTAGCTACGCTATAAACAACGAATGAATAATAAATTTACTATTACTGATTAGCTTTGACTACGTGGTTTTGACAGCGCGAGACATTTTAGTTGTTTAAAATAAAACATATATTTATTATAAATGACAAAAGAGTGTGACTTTTTATCGACGAAATTTTTTTTAATTTCTAGCTTTTTTTTTATAAAAAAAGTCTATAATCCGCAGATTACGAAATTTGTCAGATAACTATAATTAGCCGAGGATCATTCTGCAGTAATATTTTTAAACGTAACTTGATTCGCCTGATAAATCACGCATTCGTAGTCGAGGCTACACCAATGTCGGCGCATAATTTCAGAGGAAACGCAACCATAAGGGGAACGTTGAGTGGTGTGCACTGTCGAACGCAGTTAATAACTGTCTAGTAACACAGTGGGGCCACGCTTCTTTCGAAGCGTGCCCGAGTCTTACGCACGTCAGTGATAATTAGCACCGTGTTACAGTAATATCGCGCACTTAGACGATCCATTTTATAATATATCACGGCCGCTTTTGTAGGTCGATAATCGTCCTCCGGCGATCGGATTTATTATAACGTAAATATGAATGTCAAATTATTGAAGAGTACAATATCGCCTTTTCTGTAAAACAAGCTGAGTTCCTTTTACATTTATAAGGCTTTGCTTTCGAAAAAATAATGCCACTATATATTGTGACAGAAGAATAATTTATTAGTATTAATAGAAAATGTCGCATTTTTCACACTTTTCATTGCTCATAACTGAAACGAACTGAACAAGTATCGATGTCTCAAGAATTTTGCCGAGGAGAAATCGATTTGAAATCGTTGATTGGGTTGCATTTGTAATGTGTCATGCTAATTCAGCGATACGCCGCGTATCAGTACGATCGCGCACGAGATGAAAGCCTTAATACGCGTCCACAATCTGTGCGACTGTCTTTGATTCGCTCAATTTACCGCCGGATACATGCGATCCGTTGCGAACGAACGGCGGACAGCATGTGCTGGCGGGAGATAAGAGAAATTATCGTTAAAAACACGCCAGCGTGTCCGCTGTCGGCACGACTCGTCTCTCCCTTTTTCGTCCTGCATCGAGAGGGCACTCCTCTATAAGCGGCTGCGCTTAGGTTTTTGCCGGCCAGACGGAATCTCCGGTCGAATCGAGAAAAAAGCATCTGCGATCGCGCGCACCCGGGGACGACAGCGACGGGGTGACCCGGGTCGGCGGGATCCATTATCTCGGCCGCGTCTTTCGCTCTAACGAGGTCTCCCGCGCGAAATTAATGAAACGCAGGAGGGCCGTGGCGGGCACAAACGCGCGCGCGTGGATAAGTTATTATTAATGAGCCGGCCGCGCGCGCGGCCATTTCTGTCCGGCGGTGAATGAAACGCGTCGCGGGACTACATGAGTGATTTCACTACTCTACTTGCTTTTTGCGGCGCGACGAGGCGTGCTAACGAGAATCACCAGCGTGCCCGAATGATATGAAGTTCATCAGAGGAAGTCTCTTTGAATTCTTCTTAATTCTGTTAAGAACTCGGACGGCGTTATTATCCTAAATTTTTAAGAACGAGATATTTTGTTTCTTTCTTGACACGACATCGCGTGATACGAAATTCAACAAAAGAAAAGTTGCTGAATTTCTTTCCAATTTCAGTAGAGGAGAGAGGTGCTATATTTTCAATTTTTTAGATTGAAATTTCTTCTTTTGAATGCC
>NW_021849518.1:672459-684348 GCF_003651465.1 Formica exsecta
ATGCCGAGATTTGGAAATATAATTAAAGTAAAAATTGAAAAATATTTAGAGCGACGTGTCTGGATGAGGATGCGAAGGCAAGACGCCGTGAGATAATTTGTGTGTGAAGAGAAAGAAAGAGTGCCGATAAAACCGAAGAGGAGAGACAGGGAGGATAAGAGTGCATTTGCCCGGTCCCAGTCCATTATTTCGCGGCGGAGAAAAATAAAACCAGCCGCACACATAATCCTCCGGTAATCCCGAATACGTTCGGGGCGCCAAGGGCGAATTACTTTAGTTTGCAACTTCGCCCGATAATCACGGCGGTGGCCTTTCCGCGATCCCGTCCCAACCAACCCCCTTTTCCTTTCGTCTTTCTCTCTCTCTCTCTTTCACACAACTCGTTCTACCTCCTTCGCGAGGCATAAAAACGGGCGTTCCATAATTGATTTTGTTCTTCGAAAGTTGGCATGCGCGGCCCCCGACAACGCATGTTGGGGGCCGCGGCGGCGGTAACGCGAAACTTGCGAAAAGCCTCGGCACTGCCGCCGCCGTGCTTGAGTGGGTCTCGAAGCCGTTAAAAGTTTTGTAACGATCCCTCGCGGAAATTCCCGATCGTCCGACCGTCCGCGAACTTTCAGCTCTCGCCCGACAATGGGAGAACTAAGGGGGCTAAGGAGGAAGAGAAGAGAGAAACTCGGAGGGAGCTGGCTGAAGACTCCGACCGCCCTCGTTCGCGTCGCTCGCACTTCCGGTCTGAGTTCGCGAAGGGGGTTGGAAATTGCCACGGTGAGAACGACACTCGAGCGAAGGCCGCGCTCGACGGATAATGATAATTAAACTCGCGAGCGGAACTATACGCAAAAGTTACCTCAGAGTTGTTGATGATTGGATTCATCGGTTCCCATATTTCTTTATCGCACGTTGGTTCTGTGCCACTTAACACGAAAATCCGCAATATTTTTCGCGTTATATTTTATATTGTTTATATTTTAAAGAATCATTGTGCGTGCGATATATTATTTCGTTCGCAATCGAAATATATTGAGTTAAAAGCAGCTCGAGGAGGAAATATAGTAATTAGACTTGGGGAAAACTGTTTTTAACGATTTTTTAATTTAAAATTTGTTTCACCTTCGTGTTTTATTTTACACAGAAAAAGAATTGTGTTGGTTTTACGCAATTTTCATCGACCTTATATATACTTTTCTAAATAAATAAAATATTAATGTTACTTATTGACAGTTGTTCGGCCGGAGACTTGACTTTTTACTTTCAAAGTACTTACGGTTTACCCCTATGTCAAATCTACATTTTAGGAGGCAGTATATACTGCGACCGCACACATTAATAATAACGAACGTCTGAAATTTAACGTCGTATCCGCAGAAACTTTCGAACTGCTTAACCTCGCGGTGAAGAGGTTAACGATCTTACATCACCGTCTTCCTATTCGGGCGAATTTTCACTCGCATACTTTTCACGTCGACGTAAACAGTGCGGTGTATCGGTGTGCTCACGTTGCGTCTCGATGTTCGTGGCGGTCTGTACGCCAGTCTGATGTATGGCGACAGAACTGGCAATTATTATCGGTGTATTACCGCGGTAAGCGTGCGTGGCCGTCATTGGAATTACCATATACTGTTATTTCGAATCCGCTTTTACAGTCGCCTCTAATGACAGTGGCGTTATATCTTCCCTCGACCCTTCTCGAAGTCCTTCGCCACCGACCATCAATCTGGCGGAAGGTAACCCGGCCTCCTTCGGCAACGGTCGTGCAGTAAACGTGTATCTAATCTGTCGGTGTTAATCTACTATATAATTATAAGATTAGTTTTGATAATAATCTTTCTCTCGGCAACTTTTTGTAAATGTATGTGCCATTTATCTTTACAACTTTTAACACTTTTAATTTTAGAAATTTTAATAATCAAGAGAGAAGCTTGCATTAAAATTTATTTAATCGAAAATCCGTCTGAAATTAAGCGAAAACAAGATTTTGTTTTGTTGCAATGAAATCTAGTTTGCTAACAAAAATTTCCTAGTTTTCTAAGTTTATTAAATTATTCCAATTAATCTGGATTGGACAATTTTGGATAAAGAAAAATTTCGAATTGGACTCAAAACTTTGCACGCGCGAAAATATATAAAAAAAATAACTTTATTATTATATTTTTATAAAACGTTTCTATATACAATTATCTGCCAAAAGCAATGATAAGTAGCAAACCGCTGCGCAGAATGAATAACCTCACGATATTATCTCGCTGAACGCATTGCCGAAGATGGCACGACAGTTGCCGAGGAGAAAATCGCGCCGTTGAACAGCAGAAGGCATTAATACTGCAGTTAACGCGGCTTTCACACCGGGGATTTCTTTTTCATGTCTCGAGATAGACGACGACGAGGCTGGATCACGGTCGGTCTCTCGAAGTAGGACTCGAGCGGACAACCGCTCGGCGTTTCAAAGCCGACAGTCCACCTCGTATAAATCATCCTAATAACCGTGCGGTTCCACCTGCGGACTCGCTAAAACGCATATACGTATTATACATACATATACATATATGCATATATATCTATATATACAATATACATATACGCGAGTACGCGCGAGCGTACATTTCGTTTGCCCCGCGCGAATATCGCATGCATTATTCAGAGACCCGGAGACTGGCTGCAACCATCGCGCGAGACCGGCTTTGCATAAGCGCTGACGAGGAAAACCGCGCGCGCGGATATAGGCGATTCTCGATTTGTATTCATCGATAACCATCGAGGCAAAAGCGTTATAATTGCTCCCGGGCTCGGTTTTTTTTCCTTTTTCTTTTTTTTCGAGATTTTTCCTAGTACGACGCGGCGCCTCCTTCGTTTGTTCATTAACCTTTATCAAAGTTGGATTTATGCGTATTTCTTGTGTCGATTTATTGTCTTATAAGCGGTATCGAATCGAACATTATTATAAACGCATCATTGCACGTTTTATTAATTTTAATAGCGAAAATTCACATTCTTTGTTCGTTCTTTGTGCCTGTCCTTGAACATCGGCTTTTCGAAGCGATTACGGTGCACATTACGCACGTATACATGCCACCGTGGCTCGGTTAGCACGGCATAATTAGCGCAGCGTTGCTTTATTAGCAGGAGACAACGTCTCCCGGCCGACGGGCATTGTTGGTAACCGCCAGTAATTTCCCCATGTTTGCGTTGGCCGTGCACGTGTTAATAAAGCCGTTTGCGTCCTACTCGTGAAGCATCGTGCGGCTCGTGTTGCAGTTAACGCGCCCGCGCCTGTTGTTTCATTCTCGGAGCCTAACACTTGGAGGTGTCATATTATTTATCAAATAACGAAGAGCAAGCGTTGGGAATAAAACACAGACAAACTACGAAAATCGTAACTTGGAGGAGAGTTTTTTAAAAGTTGAAAGATTCTATAATCCCTTAGTTAAAATTAATAAATTCTATATTTTATTTTATTTAAATTAGCACGCTTATATCATGCGACATACATTGATCTATGACTATACTTTGTAATCTGAAAATGATAACGAGTGAAGTTCTCACACAGCACGACACTAGTCCATTCTTATATCTTCGAGTTGCACAATCGAAACATCTCTCGCGGTTGGAATAAAAGGCGTTCTCTTTGTCGTACTAAAGAGTTACGAAACGATTTCGAAAGACGTCGTTTTCAAGTATCATCGGATTTAGGTCGTCGCGGTGTTCGACACGGGTGGTCTTGCGCAGCTTCAATCACGACGATCGTTCTCTGACGTGACGATCCGCAGACACCAATCAATATCAACAAAACCGAATTAGCCCCGGCTTGTTATTGATAATGGAATATTTGCTTTTGCATTTTTATAAATCCATATATATATATAGTGCTTCTTTCATTAGATGAACAAATAATTTTGAAATATACGTAACATTTTATCAAGATAAATTTATCAATGTTAATTATACAGTCACGTTGGAGATTCACTTAACGTTATAGATAATTTCTTCATGAATAATGGTAGGCATTACCGTTTGAAAAGGTCACGACATCATCGAAAGAAATTAATATAGTCCTAGCGGGCGCCTGCGCTTCCGGATCGTAAGCGTTACGAACATATGACCGGCATTATTCCGCGGGAATGTATCATGACCGCTATTATCGTTAGCTTGTAAATGTTGCCGGTTTAATGGTGTCTTAATTGAGTCGACCATTAGACCCTCCTGGCGCAGTGCCCTCACGCTCGTGAATATTAAGATATTAGGCTCGTTTGCGCATAATACAGGAATTCGAGCGCTGATCGTCGACTATGCGATCGCTGCCGAAAAAATGCGACAGCCGATTTTTGATGGGAATGTAAGAAGTAATTGCCATTTCTAAAGTGTTCACGAAACTTTTCTGTACATGTTTGGACAATTGAGTCTATAGATTATTCTAATATAAATTCATAAAATTATTGAGATATTTTATTTGGTAAAAAAAAATTAGTCACATCGCGAAAGCACTCACTGCTTTTTAATATTTCAACATAATAAAGCTGTATATGATATATATTCAAAAATAATTTAAAAAGATTAAAAGAAATATATACTTATAAAAATTATAATTTTATATCACGAATATGGAACGTGTAATCCTAAAGAAATCTAAGTGGATATCTTGATTGAAACATATTTAATTAATTAGTTTAAATTATAGACGCTTATAATCCTTGTTTGTTTAAGTTTGTATCTCCACGTTTCCATTATTCGGTCGCGATTAACTGGATTTAATATGACTTAACGCAGATGAATTTGATCGTGTAAAGAAGATCAGGATAAAAAAATGGACTCAAGCACGGGTGGAGTCGGAAGCGGCGCGGTAGAGCGAGCCTGATAGAGCCATAAATAGCGCCATAGCTCATTGATCCGCATAATCGTATGCATTACTGCTCTCCTCTCTCGCTGGCGTTTCGCTCGCGGTTTTCGCTTTTCAAGCCGGCGGCTATGTGCCGTGTGTACCATTACGCCGGCGAACGAGGAACCACCCTTTTCACCCTCCGAGAATGCGCTTTCGACGGTGACGATTATCGCTGCCTGCATAAACGATTCGCGCGAATCGACTCTACCGATGTGCGCGCCGCGATATCGTATAATAAATATCAATCGAAAAGAAAAAAGAATTTGGCGCGACAAGTGGTCACTTTAAAGTGAAGAACTGAAATCAAAGAACTGTGTATTATTCTCGTTGCTCATTTGATACAAAACGAGCTTTGTTTTACGGCTAATCAACATGCATTTGGGATCTTGTAAATTCTTCAATGTTACCCGTTAACGTATATCTTAAGATTGAAAAAGGAAGAGTCGCTTTTACATAAAATAGCATGTACGTTTAATTTAGATATCTCGAAATGAACGACAACGATTATTTTTTTTTTTCTCTGTTCCAACAAAATTTTCACGCATTAATAATTTATTTATTTAAAAAAGAATTCAATTTAATTTATATTAATTTAAATTTAAATTTATTAATTTTTTTGACTTTTTTGGTTATCTCGGTATATTATGTAAAAGATAATTGACACTATAACTGGAGGAAATGGAAGGCGAAAAGTAAATTCTCGAATTGGAGAGCGGCGCAAAACTCTGTATGCTGTATCTTTGTTCGATTTGAACGGAGACAGTGCCAAAATCTTGTTCATAGACTGGCAAGTTTCCAATCACGTGAACATCTCGATGCGTTTTAATGTTGATTGTATATTTGCGCTTGGATTAACGTCTTTTATATAACGGACATGTGTTGTGAGTCAAAAATATATCCTTTTATATCGCAATCCATTAATTAAGAATTACATTATAATGTATGTATGGATATCGAAGCTTAACTTAAGTATTTATATATTTATTTATATCTTTCTTCACAATGAATAAAGAATAAATACAAAACGTGATAAAATAAATAGAGTATAATGAAATCAGAGAGATTTTAGAGAGAGATTTATCTCAAAAAGTTTTTAAATCAATATTTTTTTAATTAACGTGAAACACTGAATCTCTGAAGAACAAAAGTATTAAAAATCGATTGCTCAAGATGCCAGTTTGATCTGCATGCTTCTTTTTTATAGACCGCCGCAATTACACTAATATGTTTTCGCGTAATTTCCGGCTGTCAGCCTGCGGATCGGCCGACTACGAAATATCGACGAGTGTCGATAAACTGATGCTGAGACGTATGATATCCCTTCAGAAAAGCGGTCTGAAAAGTGGTTCCTTGAGCACCGCATCGTCGGCGCATGGCGTCCCGCGGGGGCGGCGGCTTTGACCTGGTAATAGCGTGCCGAGAAGAATGGGAAATGTCACCAGGGGGCGACGAGCGCGCGGACCTTCGCCGGGTCCGGGGAGTCAACCCGCGAGCCTTTTTTGTTCGGGCCGACGACGGCGCATGAGTCCGGGGCCCACATGGGGCAGGATCGTTCTCGCGGCGTCATTAGTCCTCCTTGTCGACGTGAACCCGTACTTCAAACGGATAGAAACGTTTTACCGCGGAGAGACGTTTCGCCGCGAAACGAAATTACATCACCGAAAAAAATGTCTCGATGGGGAAAAAAAAGAGTTGCACCAGCGGAAAACCATGGAAAAGCGAGAGGCATTTGCTCGTAAAAGGGAAAAGAATTTCCCACCTTGGAAAGGTGTTCCATAGTCGAAAGACAATTTATCATGGACAGGCATTCATTATGTCATGGAAAGATGGCTGAAAAGACCTATATTAAGGAGAGATCATTATGGTTTTAAATGTGAAAATTCCATCACGCCACGCGAAAATCTCTTGAGGTTAAAAATCAATATATACAGATAACTAAAATATCTCAGTTACATTTTTTTAAGATAATTTTATTTTAAGATAATGCTAATGATCTTTAAATGTGTTACGCTTATCACGAGTGTGAAGTCTGAATCATGATCATCTGGATATGCGGTCTTGCTATATTTTTCAATTATAAGATTTATATTTTACTATGACAAAAAGGGTTGTTTTTTGAAAAATTCCTATAGAAAGCTAAATTAATCAATAGATAAAATATTAGTTAAATTTTACCGATATTTTATTTGTGAAGGTAACACACATTTGAATATCTAAATATTGCGTGATATGCATTATGATAACGGGTCATAAATCATGTGTGAGTGTGAGGTCTGGGTCACACGGCTTCTTCGTCTTTTTACGTCATTAGTTTTACGTTTTACTACGACAAAAAGATATGTGAAAAGATGTTTCGGGTAAACGTTTCATCAGAGAAATATGTTTCTTTCTCATTCGCGCGCCGTTCTTTTCAATTTTTCAATGATTGCACGAAAAAAATCGAGATGTCAACTGACAATCGAGACGCGCTCACATAATGATTATAGATGTATCAGTTTATACATAACGGATAAGTTTATATATAACGCGTATATACGTCGCGTTAATTACCCGTTAATTACCGGTGCAGAAAGCTCGATCGCGCGGTGAACGAGACGCACACGCATAAAAAAGATACTTCGCAAGCATATCGGAGCGCGCTCGCTGCTTTTATCTCGCGATTTCTTCGTGCAGCTAATTATCGCGCAAAAAAGGACGAACGTCATTCAATGTGCATTTACGATGTTCTTGGTTAATTGAGCTTGTTTAACCGTGGCATCGGGCATCTTCGCGAAACTCGACGTGAGAAGCACGGAACGACGTAATTATACGCTCATGCACCTGTGTGTTACCCGCAATGCGGAGACATGCACTCTTGCGAGATACATTTTAAATTTTCGCCACTTCCAGTAGCAAAAAGTAATTGGGAAATGTATATAAAATGTAACGTAAACATTGTGTAATAAGAGAATATGGATCTCGATGCAGTTCTCGATTGTATCGCTCGGTTCGAAGACGCTTAGAAGACTATATCGAATCATACATATATTCATAATTTCACTCGATTAAGTGATCGTAAACGAACAATAAAATTATACTGATACGGAAATATTTAACGAATTATACCTATTTATATCGCTTTCTTCATCTGCTCTTTTCACCAAGTCTTTTATTATTTCCTGCAGTGATAGTGAAGACACATTATATTGAACTCCGTTTTTCATTGATTTTATCGAATCTCAAATTGTTACAAGGTCGATCGTACATTACTGTGTCCGATAGGAAATTACAATTCGGGACGACTAAACGTGTTCGAACGCGGGGCGTTCCTCGGTGCTCCAATATCGGGCTTGCAAGGGTTATCAAGGTTACCATAGTTACCAGGTAGATAGGTCAGGTAGATTGGCGGGGCCCCGGGTGTGGGAAGGTGGCCCGTGCCACGAGAACGAGATGGTCGCGGAGATCCCTATCGTTTCCGTTAGCACGCGCCCCCGCTACAGCGATTACACGGGGAATCTCTGAGCACAGTCGAAGAAAAGAAACGTGTGTGTAGCTTCTATAATGGCGCCGATCGAACACACAATGAAGCGCCGGCCAGGTGATGGTATCGCGCGCGCGGGGATTCGGCGAGAATTATTTATACACCCCCGGAATCTCTCGCACGCGGTGAGCGCGGGCGCGAGAACAACTTTTTCCGCGCCCGAAATAACCACCGGCAATCTTTTGCACGGCCGCATCCTCATTTTCTACGTTCCTAATTGTAATTTATAATTGGACGCGCGCGCGGAGGAAACTTTCCGCGATCGATAATTAACCGCGCGCGCGCGAGGCCAAGTATCAGCGAACTTCTTGCGCCTCAACGCGGGCGTGTCCGCTCTTTCTCTCTGTCTTTTCCTCGACAAACTATTTTGTATCTTTTATTCGGCTCACCTTCAATTCTTTCGCAATCGAACATTTGTGATAATTTTATACGGATTTTAATCTGTGATTACAAATCGCATTCGTATTAATAAAAATCTAATTTTACGCGGATAATGTGTTTTAATTCACTGGATATTATTAACTTGCTTCTTAAATGAGACGACTTTCCGGTAGCGTGCTGCCGATCGAGATCACGTTTGAAGCTTTCGGCAAACGAAGAGACGCGCGGCGATCAAGAGCAAAAAGGCATTGTCCCTCGTCTGACTGAAAACGCTGATAGATTAAAAGTAAAAGAAAAGAAAGAACATGGAATGGAAGTCGAAGCTGATTGTGAGAAGGAAAGAGAAGGAGTGAGAGAGAAAAAAATAATAAGAGAGAGAAAGAGCGAAGACGGAGATGAGAGAAGAAACAAAAGGCCGAGAGGGGAAGTGGCCCTCTCTAAAAGCCAATCAAAGGAATGACAGTCCGCTGCCCGCCTCGTAACCTTCAAAAGGGCTGCCCGAGGGCTGACATCGGATTGGGCATCGGACTACTCCATATTGATGAGTGACCGACCGGTCTCTTTCGGTTCGAAACAATTGCGGCGCCTTCGGTGCCGAATCAAGATGCATACGGATGATCTCGGTGAGATTTCAATAATCGAGCCAGTCATTCCCGGTGTCTTCCACTGCTTCTCTTCGGTCCTATCGGAATAGAACTGCGAGAGATAGAAAGCGATTGACTTTAGGCAGCACAATTTGCCAGCCTGTTATTTAGATATGAGGATCTTTTTTTCTTTTACATAAATAGAATAAACATATAACTGAGAAACGCGCAGTTTATAAAACATTTATAAAAATGATGTGAAAATAAATCGATATAATCAACAACAAATCTAATAAAATTGTTGTATTTTCTAACTTCAAATTATAGGAGAAATCTATTATAATTCTTCTTTTAAAAGTAGTTGTTAAAAAAATTTGTATTATTAAAAAATTATAAAAACATTATGAAAAAGAGAAGAATTTTCAAACAAACAAGAAAGTAAAAAGAATTGTGCTTCAATAATATTAACATCTTAATATTAACACGGATATTGCTGTTTGCCGATTGATTTATAACGCATGCACTTTTTACATTAATTATATTATACGTCTTCGCGATCGAGAACAAACATTTCGATTACGCGAAGCATGACAAACCCCGCATTATTTCCAACATAGAAATTATCGACAACGCACTATCTGTCGAACGTTGTCACAATACCGCCGGTCGCCTGTCAAGGCCGAGGCTCACAGGGTCGTGTTACGCCGCGAGAGAGCAAGCACCGCGTGTGTCTTGTATGTATATAGAGAATCCCAGAAATCATCTTAAATTATATATATATACGTACACATTACAAAAGTTTCTAGTTTTAATATCAAAGCGTGATTGATCTTTATGTTACGAGCGATTAAAAATTAAAGCTTTGCATCAAATAAAACTTTATGAATACAAAATTGGTTAAAATATGTTACAATTCTTTAATTAATTTCAGATGATTTTTAACTTGGCGGAGTTTTATTTTGTCGAATGCTTGAAGTTAAATAAAAAAAGAAATTGAAAAACTATACGAAAATATTAGAAAAATTGTACGATTTTCGAGACACCCTATGTACGGCGGAGCAGATAGGCTGAACACATGCGTTGACACTACCGTCGTTGTTCGCAAAAGCGCAGCGTGAGTGACATCGCGACAAAAATATCGACTCAACGGGGTTTATCGCGCGGGGTTATCCAGAGAAGACAAAACTAAAATCGCATGTCGTATGTGTACGAGCGACAATCGTATGTCAACCGTTTATCGTTTTAATGGTCGTCTAATTAGCGTCCCGTCGCTTTATTAACTCTCGCTCGCCGCTATCTGCGCGCGCACTTTATTTTGTCTTCGTTTCTCTTTTCTTTTCTCTTTCTTCGTAACGGAATTAAAGACCGCTTCGATGAGTCGTCCGAATAAAAGAAGAAAAGTCGTAATGATGCTTCTTTCGAAGACTGCGAATTTACGTCTGCGGACTCTCGTTTAAGATACCCTCCGTAATCACTGAAATGCTCCTTAAACGGAATTGCTCTCCTACTTATAGAGAAAGAATAACGTAATAAAATCCGAGGTATCAACACAGAACAATTACATAATATTAATGAATACGTTATTACTAGTTTTCTATTAATATGGGAACACACTTTTTCTCGATGTCGGTATTAGTATCGCGAAGAATCGTTTTTGAGAATATCTTATTAAGCGAATATGTTCATTTCGAAAGATGGTGACAATCGAGTAATCGAGATAATTGCGCGGTTATTTTTATTGAGCAATCAAATCTTGCGCGTGCTGATTTTTACTCGCAAATTCCAATGCGTCTGCATATTTGGGTCTGTTTTTTATAGCTGAACTGACTGCACTAGTTCAGAGTTTATCTTTGTCTCTCCACATTGGAAGGAGAAAAATAAGCTCTAAACTAGTGCAGCCAGTTTAGTTATAAAGAACAGATCCTTTGTAAGATATAACAGTGATAACAGGTACATGTCGTCTGATGACATAATTTTATCGATATAACATTAGTCATCACTATTAGATAATTTAACAATATTAATAATGGACAGAGTATGATATTTCTTCTACTTTTTCGATTCTCGATCGCGTTTTGCGTTTGTGCCGAAATCCATCAATAGTAATATCGATAAACGTGGTCAGCAAATAACGGAGCGACGAGTTATTGTAAAAATAGGAATATATTTAGAAATATGATTTAATCATATAATCTCAAGTATATATCACATTTTATCACCGTGTCTCCTTATAAAAAAGAGATTGTGTAAAGATCAAACGACAAAAGTTATCTACCTTACTTATACATCGCAAGTTAGGCTTACTTTTTCGTATAAAATTGTGTGCGCTGATTTATCCTTTTCATATATCCATAGTTATAATACAAACATATATCTTATCAAAGAGGATTAATGATTATCGCTTATGAAACCCTTAGATTGCATTAAAAAGAGAGGACAAGATACAATGCAATAGAGATACGAGATTAATGCATTGTTTAAGGCAAGGGCAGAAGAGCGAGGGTTTCATTTGTCAAATAATGAGTCCT
>NW_021849518.1:693247-704930 GCF_003651465.1 Formica exsecta
TTATCAAGATAAATTTATCAATGTTAATTATACAGTCACGTTGGAGATTCACTTAACGTTATAGATAATTTCTTCATGAATAATGGTAGGCATTACCGTTTGAAAAGGTCACGACATCATCGAAAGAAATTAATATAGTCCTAGCGGGCGCCTGCGCTTCCGGATCGTAAGCGTTACGAACATATGACCGGCATTATTCCGCGGGAATGTATCATGACCGCTATTATCGTTAGCTTGTAAATGTTGCCGGTTTAATGGTGTCTTAATTGAGTCGACCATTAGACCCTCCTGGCGCAGTGCCCTCACGCTCGTGAATATTAAGATATTAGGCTCGTTTGCGCATAATACAGGAATTCGAGCGCTGATCGTCGACTATGCGATCGCTGCCGAAAAAATGCGACAGCCGATTTTTGATGGGAATGTAAGAAGTAATTGCCATTTCTAAAGTGTTCACGAAACTTTTCTGTACATGTTTGGACAATTGAGTCTATAGATTATTCTAATATAAATTCATAAAATTATTGAGATATTTTATTTGGTAAAAAAAAATTAGTCACATCGCGAAAGCACTCACTGCTTTTTAATATTTCAACATAATAAAGCTGTATATGATATATATTCAAAAATAATTTAAAAAGATTAAAAGAAATATATACTTATAAAAATTATAATTTTATATCACGAATATGGAACGTGTAATCCTAAAGAAATCTAAGTGGATATCTTGATTGAAACATATTTAATTAATTAGTTTAAATCATAGACGCTTATAATCCTTGTTTGTTTAAGTTTGTATCTCCACGTTTCCATTATTCGGTCGCGATTAACTGGATTTAATATGACTTAACGCAGATGAATTTGATCGTGTAAAGAAGATCAGGATAAAAAAATGGACTCAAGCACGGGTGGAGTCGGAAGCGGCGCGGTAGAGCGAGCCTGATAGAGCCATAAATAGCGCCATAGCTCATTGATCCGCATAATCGTATGCATTACTGCTCTCCTCTCTCGCTGGCGTTTCGCTCGCGGTTTTCGCTTTTCAAGCCGGCGGCTATGTGCCGTGTGTACCATTACGCCGGCGAACGAGGAACCACCCTTTTCACCCTCCGAGAATGCGCTTTCGACGGTGACGATTATCGCTGCCTGCATAAACGATTCGCGCGAATCGACTCTACCGATGTGCGCGCCGCGATATCGTATAATAAATATCAATCGAAAAGAAAAAAGAATTTGGCGCGACAAGTGGTCACTTTAAAGTGAAGAACTGAAATCAAAGAACTGTGTATTATTCTCGTTGCTCATTTGATACAAAACGAGCTTTGTTTTACGGCTAATCAACATGCATTTGGGATCTTGTAAATTCTTCAATGTTACCCGTTAACGTATATCTTAAGATTGAAAAAGGAAGAGTCGCTTTTACATAAAATAGCATGTATGTTTAATTTAGATATCTCGAAATGAACGACAACGCTTATTTTTTTTTTCTCTGTTCCAACAAAATTTTCACGCATTAATAATTTATTTATTTAAAAAAGAATTCAATTTAATTTATATTAATTTAAATTTAAATTTATTAATTTTTTTGACTTTTTTGGTTATCTCGGTATATTATGTAAAAGATAATTGACACTATAACTGGAGGAAATGGAAGGCGAAAAGTAAATTCTCGAATTGGAGAGCGGCGCAAAACTCTGTATGCTGTATCTTTGTTCGATTTGAACGGAGACAGTGCCAAAATCTTGTTCATAGACTGGCAAGTTTCCAATCACGTGAACATCTCGATGCGTTTTAATGTTGATTGTATATTTGCGCTTGGATTAACGTCTTTTATATAACGGACATGTGTTGTGAGTCAAAAATATATCCTTTTATATCGCAATCCATTAATTAAGAATTACATTATAATGTATGTATGGATATCGAAGCTTAACTTAAGTATTTATATATTTATTTATATCTTTCTTCACAATGAATAAAGAATAAATACAAAACGTGATAAAATAAATAGAGTATAATGAAATCAGAGAGATTTTAGAGAGAGATTTATCTCAAAAAGTTTTTAAATCAATATTTTTTTAATTAACGTGAAACACTGAATCTCTGAAGAACAAAAGTATTAAAAATCGATTGCTCAAGATGCCAGTTTGATCTGCATGCTTCTTTTTTATAGACCGCCGCAATTACACTAATATGTTTTCGCGTAATTTCCGGCTGTCAGCCTGCGGATCGGCCGACTACGAAATATCGACGAGTGTCGATAAACTGATGCTGAGACGTATGATATCCCTTCAGAAAAGCGGTCTGAAAAGTGGTTCCTTGAGCACCGCATCGTCGGCGCATGGCGTCCCGCGGGGGCGGCGGCTTTGACCTGGTAATAGCGTGCCGAGAAGAATGGGAAATGTCACCAGGGGGCGACGAGCGCGCGGACCTTCGCCGGGTCCGGGGAGTCAACCCGCGAGCCTTTTTTGTTCGGGCCGACGACGGCGCATGAGTCCGGGGCCCACATGGGGCAGGATCGTTCTCGCGGCGTCATTAGTCCTCCTTGTCGACGTGAACCCGTACTTCAAACGGATAGAAACGTTTTACCGCGGAGAGACGTTTCGCCGCGAAACGAAATTACATCACCGAAAAAAATGTCTCGATGGGGAAAAAAAAGAGTTGCACCAGCGGAAAACCATGGAAAAGCGAGAGGCATTTGCTCGTAAAAGGGAAAAGAATTTCCCACCTTGGAAAGGTGTTCCATAGTCGAAAGACAATTTATCATGGACAGGCATTCATTATGTCATGGAAAGATGGCTGAAAAGACCTATATTAAGGAGAGATCATTATGGTTTTAAATGTGAAAATTCCATCACGCCACGCGAAAATCTCTTGAGGTTAAAAATCAATATATACAGATAACTAAAATATCTCAGTTACATTTTTTTAAGATAATTTTATTTTAAGATAATGCTAATGATCTTTAAATGTGTTACGCTTATCACGAGTGTGAAGTCTGAATCATGATCATCTGGATATGCGGTCTTGCTATATTTTTCAATTATAAGATTTATATTTTACTATGACAAAAAGGGTTGTTTTTTGAAAAATTCCTATAGAAAGCTAAATTAATCAATAGATAAAATATTAGTTAAATTTTACCGATATTTTATTTGTGAAGGTAACACACATTTGAATATCTAAATATTGCGTGATATGCATTATGATAACGGGTCATAAATCATGTGTGAGTGTGAGGTCTGGGTCACACGGCTTCTTCGTCTTTTTACGTCATTAGTTTTACGTTTTACTACGACAAAAAGATATGTGAAAAGATGTTTCGGGTAAACGTTTCATCAGAGAAATATGTTTCTTTCTCATTCGCGCGCCGTTCTTTTCAATTTTTCAATGATTGCACGAAAAAAATCGAGATGTCAACTGACAATCGAGACGCGCTCACATAATGATTATAGATGTATCAGTTTATACATAACGGATAAGTTTATATATAACGCGTATATACGTCGCGTTAATTACCCGTTAATTACCGGTGCAGAAAGCTCGATCGCGCGGTGAACGAGACGCACACGCATAAAAAAGATACTTCGCAAGCATATCGGAGCGCGCTCGCTGCTTTTATCTCGCGATTTCTTCGTGCAGCTAATTATCGCGCAAAAAAGGACGAACGTCATTCAATGTGCATTTACGATGTTCTTGGTTAATTGAGCTTGTTTAACCGTGGCATCGGGCATCTTCGCGAAACTCGACGTGAGAAGCACGGAACGACGTAATTATACGCTCATGCACCTGTGTGTTACCCGCAATGCGGAGACATGCACTCTTGCGAGATACATTTTAAATTTTCGCCACTTCCAGTAGCAAAAAGTAATTGGGAAATGTATATAAAATGTAACGTAAACATTGTGTAATAAGAGAATATGGATCTCGATGCAGTTCTCGATTGTATCGCTCGGTTCGAAGACGCTTAGAAGACTATATCGAATCATACATATATTCATAATTTCACTCGATTAAGTGATCGTAAACGAACAATAAAATTATACTGATACGGAAATATTTAACGAATTATACCTATTTATATCGCTTTCTTCATCTGCTCTTTTCACCAAGTCTTTTATTATTTCCTGCAGTGATAGTGAAGACACATTATATTGAACTCCGTTTTTCATTGATTTTATCGAATCTCAAATTGTTACAAGGTCGATCGTACATTACTGTGTCCGATAGGAAATTACAATTCGGGACGACTAAACGTGTTCGAACGCGGGGCGTTCCTCGGTGCTCCAATATCGGGCTTGCAAGGGTTATCAAGGTTACCATAGTTACCAGGTAGATAGGTCAGGTAGATTGGCGGGGCCCCGGGTGTGGGAAGGTGGCCCGTGCCACGAGAACGAGATGGTCGCGGAGATCCCTATCGTTTCCGTTAGCACGCGCCCCCGCTACAGCGATTACACGGGGAATCTCTGAGCACAGTCGAAGAAAAGAAACGTGTGTGTAGCTTCTATAATGGCGCCGATCGAACACACAATGAAGCGCCGGCCAGGTGATGGTATCGCGCGCGCGGGGATTCGGCGAGAATTATTTATACACCCCCGGAATCTCTCGCACGCGGTGAGCGCGGGCGCGAGAACAACTTTTTCCGCGCCCGAAATAACCACCGGCAATCTTTTGCACGGCCGCATCCTCATTTTCTACGTTCCTAATTGTAATTTATAATTGGACGCGCGCGCGGAGGAAACTTTCCGCGATCGATAATTAACCGCGCGCGCGCGAGGCCAAGTATCAGCGAACTTCTTGCGCCTCAACGCGGGCGTGTCCGCTCTTTCTCTCTGTCTTTTCCTCGACAAACTATTTTGTATCTTTTATTCGGCTCACCTTCAATTCTTTCGCAATCGAACATTTGTGATAATTTTATACGGATTTTAATCTGTGATTACAAATCGCATTCGTATTAATAAAAATCTAATTTTACGCGGATAATGTGTTTTAATTCACTGGATATTATTAACTTGCTTCTTAAATGAGACGACTTTCCAGTAGCGTGCTGCCGATCGAGATCACGTTTGAAGCTTTCGGCAAACGAAGAGACGCGCGGCGATCAAGAGCAAAAAGGCATTGTCCCTCGTCTGACTGAAAACGCTGATAGATTAAAAGTAAAAGAAAAGAAAGAACATGGAATGGAAGTCGAAGCTGATTGTGAGAAGGAAAGAGAAGGAGTGAGAGAGAAAAAAATAATAAGAGAGAGAAAGAGCGAAGACGGAGATGAGAGAAGAAACAAAAGGCCGAGAGGGGAAGTGGCCCTCTCTAAAAGCCAATCAAAGGAATGACAGTCCGCTGCCCGCCTCGTAACCTTCAAAAGGGCTGCCCGAGGGCTGACATCGGATTGGGCATCGGACTACTCCATATTGATGAGTGACCGACCGGTCTCTTTCGGTTCGAAACAATTGCGGCGCCTTCGGTGCCGAATCAAGATGCATACGGATGATCTCGGTGAGATTTCAATAATCGAGCCAGTCATTCCCGGTGTCTTCCACTGCTTCTCTTCGGTCCTATCGGAATAGAACTGCGAGAGATAGAAAGCGATTGACTTTAGGCAGCACAATTTGCCAGCCTGTTATTTAGATATGAGGATCTTTTTTTCTTTTACATAAATAGAATAAACATATAACTGAGAAACGCGCAGTTTATAAAACATTTATAAAAATGATGTGAAAATAAATCGATATAATCAACAACAAATCTAATAAAATTGTTGTATTTTCTAACTTCAAATTATAGGAGAAATCTATTATAATTCTTCTTTTAAAAGTAGTTGTTAAAAAAATTTGTATTATTAAAAAATTATAAAAACATTATGAAAAAGAGAAGAATTTTCAAACAAACAAGAAAGTAAAAAGAATTGTGCTTCAATAATATTAACATCTTAATATTAACATGGATATTGCTGTTTGCCGATTGATTTATAACGCGTGCACTTTTTACATTAATTATATTATACGTCTTCGCGATCGAGAACAAACATTTCGATTACGCGAAGCATGACAAACCCCGCATTATTTCCAACATAGAAATTATCGACAACGCACTATCTGTCGAACGTTGTCACAATACCGCCGGTCGCCTGTCAAGGCCGAGGCTCACAGGGTCGTGTTACGCCGCGAGAGAGCAAGCACCGCGTGTGTCTTGTATGTATATAGAGAATCCCAGAAATCATCTTAAATTATATATATATACGTACACATTACAAAAGTTTCTAGCTTTAATATCAAAGCGTGATTGATCTTTATGTTACGAGCGATTAAAAATTAAAGCTTTGCATCAAATAAAACTTTATGAATACAAAATTGGTTAAAATATGTTACAATTCTTTAATTAATTTCAGATGATTTTTAACTTGGCGGAGTTTTATTTTGTCGAATGCTTGAAGTTAAATAAAAAAAGAAATTGAAAAACTATACGAAAATATTAGAAAAATTGTACGATTTTCGAGACACCCTATGTACGGCGGAGCAGATAGGCTGAACACATGCGTTGACACTACCGTCGTTGTTCGCAAAAGCGCAGCGTGAGTGACATCGCGACAAAAATATCGACTCAACGGGGTTTATCGCGCGGGGTTATCCAGAGAAGACAAAACTAAAATCGCATGTCGTATGTGTACGAGCGACAATCGTATGTCAACCGTTTATCGTTTTAATGGTCGTCTAATTAGCGTCCCGTCGCTTTATTAACTCTCGCTCGCCGCTATCTGCGCGCGCACTTTATTTTGTCTTCGTTTCTCTTTTCTTTTCTCTTTCTTCGTAACGGAATTAAAGACCGCTTCGATGAGTCGTCCGAATAAAAGAAGAAAAGTCGTAATGATGCTTCTTTCGAAGACTGCGAATTTACGTCTGCGGACTCTCGTTTAAGATACCCTCCGTAATCACTGAAATGCTCCTTAAACGGAATTGCTCTCCTACTTATAGAGAAAGAATAACGTAATAAAATCCGAGGTATCAACACAGAACAATTACATAATATTAATGAATACGTTATTACTAGTTTTCTATTAATATGTGGGAACACACTTTTTCTCGATGTCGGTATTAGTATCGCGAAGAATCGTTTTTGAGAATATCTTATTAAGCGAATATGTTCATTTCGAAAGATGGTGACAATCGAGTAATCGAGATAATTGCGCGGTTATTTTTATTGAGCAATCAAATCTTGCGCGTGCTGATTTTTACTCGCAAATTCCAATGCGTCTGCATATTTGGGTCTGTTTTTTATAGCTGAACTGACTGCACTAGTTCAGAGTTTATCTTTGTCTCTCCACATTGGAAGGAGAAAAATAAGCTCTAAACTAGTGCAGCCAGTTTAGTTATAAAGAACAGATCCTTTGTAAGATATAACAGTGATAACAGGTACATGTCGTCTGATGACATAATTTTATCGATATAACATTAGTCATCACTATTAGATAATTTAACAATATTAATAATGGACAGAGTATGATATTTCTTCTACTTTTTCGATTCTCGATCGCGTTTTGCGTTTGTGCCGAAATCCATCAATAGTAATATCGATAAACGTGGTCAGCAAATAACGGAGCGACGAGTTATTGTAAAAATAGGAATATATTTAGAAATATGATTTAATCATATAATCTCAAGTATATATCACATTTTATCACCGTGTCTCCTTATAAAAAAGAGATTGTGTAAAGATCAAACGACAAAAGTTATCTACCTTACTTATACATCGCAAGTTAGGCTTACTTTTTCGTATAAAATTGTGTGCGCTGATTTATCCTTTTCATATATCCATAGTTATAATACAAACATATATCTTATCAAAGAGGATTAATGATTATCGCTTATGAAACCCTTAGATTGCATTAAAAAGAGAGGACAAGATACAATGCAATAGAGATACGAGATTAATGCATTGTTTAAGGCAAGGGCAGAAGAGCGAGGGTTTCATTTGTCAAATAATGAGTCCTGCATATTAAACAGTCCTTTAACGCGTCTTCGAGGCCAGGCGCTACGCTTTGAATTATCTCGGAACAACGGGGTTACCGTTGTTACCGGCACCAGAAGCGACCTGCGGAGGGAATTTAAGGAGGCGTAGTCATCCCAAGCGCATAACTCTCGGGCGTAGAGGGCAATCTCTTAGCTCGACAATACGTCGGTGATTGTGGAAGTCGAGGGAGGAGCAGACGGCCGGAGAAAGAGGAGCGCGAGGAGAAGGAATTGGAGATGGTGCACGGGGGACGAAGAAGAGACGAAGAAGAAGAAGCAGCCCGAGCGAGATCAGCGAGATGACGGATACCCGGTTTCACCCCGTGGAAGTCACAACAATGTTTGTTAGCCGGCGTTATGCCGGCACGCAGGCAACCTTTCCATCACGTTTCCCGGTTAAACTAATGGCCGCCACGTCGTGAGGTCCTGCGGGATGACTGCGCGCTCACGGCACACTGAAAACAGCGCATTTGTTAGGGGGACGGGGCCCCGAGTTCTCGCGGGATTATTACGAAAGGGCAACGGTGGGGCGCGAGGAGAGAAGGAACGAGGGGAGGTAGGGAGGGGGAGGCGGATTGAAGGAGGCATTTCTCTCTCTCTCTCTCTCTTTTTCATAGATGCACCGAGCGCCGCGCGACGACCGTGGGAGGGAGGTCGGGGAAGATCGGGGGCTCGAGAGAAGCGACGAAACAAAAGAAGAGGGAAGACCGATGTTCGGGGATAAATCAAGACTAACCAGCCGAGAGCGCGGCCTTTAATTCATGCGCGTGGGATGCGCATCGGCGGCGGTTCTTCGAGACGATACCTCCGTTGCGGCGCGGCGGAGGAGAGACAACGTTCGTGAAGGGAATGGGGGAGACGCCGATCCGAGACGGCTGTGGATGAGGAATGGGCCTTTTGAGGGCACGAAGATTCGCACCTCTCGTGGCATCCGACGCCACGGCGCGTAACTGTGTGGGACGACGACGACGACGACGACGATGACGACTCGTGTTTCACGAATGTTTATGCGATGGTAAAGTTTGCGCGAGGACGCGCCTGTCCCGCGAACGTGAGTTAGGCGAGGTCGTTGGGAGATTTACGAAATCCATGAATCCGGATCTTCCAGAATTGTAATCGGGATAAAACATGCCGCAAGATAATCGATGCGTTCCGCGTTTCTTTCTTTCATCCGGTTAAATGGAAAATTGGAAAATGCATTATTGTCATGTAAATTAGGCGATGAATGACAATGAGGAATGACCCATAATTTGGAAACGAATTAAGAAAAGTTTAGGATACGCGTTTATCGTTTTAACTAAAATCAAGGAACATGTGGTCGTGAAAGATGAGTCTTTATCCGAGCGCGTCATCTGCTGACGCGAAATCCCCTGTAATTTACAAGCATCAATATGCCTTTGCTTTCGTAATGAGCTTTTCCGTAGCATATTGCATCCAGTCTTTGATAATTTCTATAATTACATGTTTCTATAAGTACGCCAGAGAAATCATATACGTGCGCATTTCTGAAATTATGCAGATACATAATTATAAGATGTACGATTATAATTGCGTTAATCGCAGAGGACGCGCATCTTTTATCCGGTGAAGGAACAAAAATAATTCACGGATCCGATTGTAGCGCGGCAACGAATTGATATTCGGACATGCAGGCCTCGGTATCATTGAGAAAGCGGACCTTGAAGGAGCACGACGCTAAGTACCGGCGCGAGCGCGCGCGCGCGCCCGGTAGCAATTTATTCATTGCGCCCGCTAACTGGCGGAGCATTGAAAACCCACCACGGTAATCTGCATTCATTTGAATAAATAACCGATCAATAACCAATAATAAGTTGGGCAATCGTTGGTTTGTCGTCCCCGGCAATCCCGACCCCGGTGTGATAAACTGCCGCGCCGCGATACAACCGCGCTCTCTCTCTCTCTCTCTCTCTCTCTCTCTTGCACCAGACAAGCTCGCGCTCTCGCGAACTTGACACCCACACGAATGCGGCAAATCCCCGCGGCATATCTGGGTCAGTAGGCGAAACAGGCTGCGTACGCAATTCGCACTCTTCCGCATGTTTTATGCGCGATCGTCATTTTTTGCCGACAGATTAGGCTTGCGTCAAGAGGAATAATTGCCGGTTCCACTAATGCACGTTAATGTTATGTTAGAAAAAAAAAAGAGAGAAGAAACATGAAATTAAACGCACAGCTGATATACTCGCGTACTCTGTAATGAATTTTTACGATCGGTCCGCGCGTTATTTCGCTCGCTCGAGCGTAGCCCTCGAATCCGCAATCCTTCCTTTGCGGACGCCCTTCGGCAGGAATTTTCGAGTAACGAGTCGGCGCGCCGGGAGAGCAAAAATCCACATCGTAAAGAGATACCTTCTTCCTTGCGGGATCCTTTGCTCCGCGGCGGAGAAGAACGTGCGAACGTCTCTCGTCAACCTGGCCGTACTCAATCTCACTTGCAAATACGAGACCCGCGTGTCTCGTACGCGCGTGTATGCGTACGTATTTGTGTGCGGCTGAATGGTTCCGAAATGTGGAAGCGGAGGAGGACGGGGTTCGCGGCGCACACCGGTCCCACCGAGCCAATTTGTGACTGACGAGAGGCGATTGGTAATAAGCAACGGGGAGACTCAAATTGCTTGAGTTTTTCTGCGGTCGTTCATTGGGTGTTGTCGTCGAGGTAGTCCCCGAGAGTCCTCTCTCCCAGGACGCCGCGGCAAGCGGAACCAAGGGAGGGAGTGAAGGAACAAGCTGGGACCGGGACGAAGAAAAAAGGTACGACGATCCAAGACGATCCCATTAACCGAACTCCTCCTCTCCCCCGTTTTTTTTCTTCCCACGGAGCGGAAGGGTTCCTCCCGCGTGTCTTCTCGTGCGATACCAACTTATTTCCATCAATACCGAAAAGACTTCCTGCGAGAATAAATGTAATCCCATAAATCATAATCGCACACGAGCTTATTAAAAAACAGTAGTGTAGAGCGTATTTTTTTTATATCTCTTTGAAAATTTTAAAAATAATTCAAGTACGTTTTTAAAATATATTACGAATTTTTTTAAGATAGATATAAAATAGATGTATCAAAATAAAAAACATTTTATTATATTATATATATATATATTATTTATTCTGTAATCTAATTTCTTTAAAATCTATATATACCTATATGGATATAGAACTCTTTTGAAACTGAAATGATTCATTTATATGCAATAACTTATAGCAGCGGTTTTAAAGAAAATTCTCATGCAGTAATGTGTATCTCTCGTCTCTGCTTGCATATAACGTTAAGAATAAACCCTTAAGAATAAAAAAAGGAACGAGATGAGAAAGAGACCAAAGGGTTTCGGACGAAGATCCGTAGCGATCCCATTAACCAGGATCCATATTCTCCACCGGACAAGCGCAGAGGGGGGAGATAGGGGAACAGTCGGGTATCCGCCCTTCCGTGTGTGTCTCTGTGCTATGGTCGGATCGCTTCTGCTCTACAGCTTCCAGAGTGGGTCCGGGGACGCGCAACAAGACCCGCGCGGAGGGACGAGTCGGCGGGGTAGGAGAGATAGGGGGCCCCCCCCGAGTCCCTATATTATAAGCAGCCCCGAACGTGTTGCAATCATCTCGAGACAATGGCTCACCGATCGGTCCGCCTCGCAAAAAGGCCCGGGCCCCATAATAGCCGCGACGCATC
>NW_021849518.1:705487-735564 GCF_003651465.1 Formica exsecta
ACGACGCTCCGGGCAATCGTGGGCCCCTTGCGCCTTCTCGTTTACTTTTTTCCCCCCACGGACGAATTCCTTCCTACCGCGACGGAACCCGCGACGTCGATTACTCGACGTGTCTCGCGCGGGGAAACGCAGACGACTGAAACAGGTTATTTCGGAGGAATGCTTGTATCAAACATTCCACGACACGAATCGTGTCGAGCAACTTTTACACGAATTTCGGAAATAAAAAAAGTTATATTTTACTTGCACCGCGCATATACGAACGTGTACTGTATTATATTCTTCTCACATACACATATACACTGCTGATTTTATTTTATAAATTATTAAGATCGATACACTCGATCTCTTTTTCAAAGAAAATTGAAAAAATATTACAAAAACTCAAAATAATTAAATAAAACTAAAATAAGATAAAAGTTAATAAAATTTAGAAATAAAGAGAATTTTAAAAATGTCTGATATGATTTTACACCTTTCTAAAAAAAGAAACAATTTTATTTAAACAGGATATATATTTAATGTGGATAAAATTATATTTTTAATGTGGTTTAATAGAAGTTATTTACTAAAGAATTTAAAGCGCTTTGTAGAATTTTATATCTGTATGGAAGAAATGTTTTAGATTTTAATTGACAATATTATGAAAGAAAATATTGGAATAATCTGATGAATATTTAAAGAATACCGACACAACACATTAAAAATTTACTGCTATTAATGTAATTTCTATTGCCTTCAGCGATGTTTTTTTTCGCACGAGGATGCATAATGTTAAAATCAATTGCATAATACGTTCTGCTAATTAACTTGTGCCGATTTCTCGAAGGTCGCCGCCAGTGATGGACCGAAGGCTTGGAAACGAGACAAAGAACGTTCTTTGTGAACTGTCGGTTATGTGTACGTCATGATTTTCGCCTTTGTAATTGTAACTGCCACTATCGCAGCATTAATTCTGCCTCGCGAATGGTTTTAAATCATACATCTTCCTTCGACTCGCACAAAACATACTCCATCATCGACTCGAGCAAAAAAATATCGCAACTAAAGAGAGATATCCGAGAGCCTCGGGAAAGAAGCGAAGAAATTAAGTTACGGAATATTATCCTAAGTAATGAGCCTAATGTAAAAATAATATTCTTATCATGCTTGGCTGATTTTAATGGATTTTTTTTTTTTTTTTTATTTGCTAGTATACTTTACGAGATTTGATTGTATTACGTAAGAAAGACGAGACGAAAGAGAATGCGGATCAACCGAAGAATCGAAAAACCATTTCGCAATTGATGAAATCATAAAAGTTTGTAAAAGTTCAATAATTTAAAACGCACAGGACACGTTGTCCTGAAAATATCTATAACATTACACACAATTTATGTTAGTATTTTTTTTGTACAATATTGTCTTCATCTTTGTGCACGTGACACCAAAAAAAGGTTTTGTTTTCGTATTGTATTATATCGGCGCAGAGAGAGGAGAAGCGAGTCCGATCGTCTCTGGCCCTTCGGCTTTCGGCTCCAAGACACAATACAATTTCAGACTATAAAGCATGCGTGAAAGTTACCGTTGTCTACCGGGCGTTCCGCGCGAATGACGAGACGTCGCACGCTAACGCCGGCCGTAAAATGATAAAAGGAGCGTAGCGATAGAGAGAAAGAGAGGGAATCGGTCTTCTTGGAAGCTAGGGGGCTAATTGGTCCGCAGGACCGAGACAGAACCATAAACTGTCGCCTGCAATCAACGATGCGCGATTTTAGCCCGCGGCTGGATTCACTCTTGAACCCTCCTCCCACCCGTATCCCGCCCCGTCGACCTCGTCTGTCGTAATGCGAAGAGTTCCAAGTTTTATAAGGACCCCCCCGGCCTCCAGGCGCTATACGAGAGAGGGAGAGCCTGGGACCGTGTGTACGAATTTACATTTAGAAAATATAATGAAGCAGCGTGAAGCGACGACCATTAGTCGTTCGGAGATGACAGACGGTTTCGGACCCCCGCAGGTCCTTCCTCCCCCTCTCCACACGAGGGACCCGGGTTTCGTGCAACACCGGCCAATGAAACAAAGAGTAAGGGACGCAGGGGGCAGGTTGAGGTGAGACGGGGTTCTTAATGACAGAGGCGCAGTGGTTTTCATTAAGGTCGTCGTCCGTGGATAGAATGCGAATTACGCGAAACTTTTTTATGTACGTTGAACAGGCGATCAGATGATTAGGTACTACTGAGACAATTTTATAGGAATTCCGATCCCTTACATGTAGAGACTGCGTAGAACAGTGACAATATGACAGAAATGATTTTTCTCCGTCGTAAAAAGAAATTTATTTTTTATTTATTTTTAAATATTAATTCGCAGCAATTTCACATTGTGTGTGCTGAAATATAGTATATATACTTTAACTAATCTTATTTTTCTCCGTAAATTATTGATATATATTAATAACTATATTAGAAAATAATTATTAACAAGTTTGTTATATATATTATATATATATATATATGGTCAGCAAGGTCAGATTAATATCTTATAAATGCGGAACTAATCATATATAAATACCTGTAACATTATTTGCTAGAAAGAATCGCACAATAATAATACAGTATTTTCGGTATGTCGGTATAAACTATATTTACTAAAGTTTCCAAAAGCGTTGTAATGATCGGCTATCACTTGGTATACACCGAGAAATCGGACGGCGAGCGATTCTGACAATTCACCGATCTCGGACGCGCGGCCAGCTGGTGTCCGTAATTAAAGGTGCCCCGTCGTCGCGGTCGCTCCAGTTCGATTTCTGCTCGTTGCCGGCGCTCGTAAATCAGCGGAGACAGAAAAGGTCAGGCCCCGATCAGGCCCCGGTCCATCCTGTCTCTCTTCTCCTTTTCCCCTTTCCCTCTTTCTCTTCCCGTCTACGAGATAGATCGCTCCGGGATAGATCATCGATCTATCGCGCGTCGCCGTAGCCGTGGGGCGCGAATCAACAACGAAGACGACCACGACTACGACGACAAAGACAACGACCTCGATTTCGCCGGAACGAGAATAAATTGCAATTAAGCGCATTAAAGTTTTTTTGCGCGATCGGTGCCGCTTGGCACGAGTTGCGGGCCCCCGCCGATGTGCCCCCGAGGTGGCGAAGGAAACGACGGTCGAGGCGGAATAATAACGCATTCTCATGTGCCCCTTGCCCTCCTCCCTCCGTCTGTCTCCTGTCACTCGTGTCTGCTCTCGGTTGTACGAGAACCGTGTGATACCGAAAAATCTGTCCAGACATCGTGTCTTTGAACCAAGAGGCTGGAGAGATGGGAGAAACGAGAGAAACGCGGTATAGGGGCGTGTCTCTCTGATTATTATAATTATTTCGAACTCCGGTGAGGCCTCCGAGGACCGTAATTAACGCAACCACAGCCGGGACATTTTGACAGATCCCGAATTCTTAGTAATAATAAAAAAAAAGTCGTGCGCTCAGCCGGAGAGGGGAGGCCCGACTGGATCTATTCTAAATTATCCACAATGAGCGACGACAGGGTTCCGAAATCGACGAGAAGACAATTCGTCTGGCGTCTAGCTATATAATCTTTTCAACTTCGACGAGGATAATCTCGGTGAAGCGTGTCTTTGCTCTCGGGGTAAGCAATTAAATCGATTACTGTTGTTGTCGTCGTTGATTATCTGACAAAAAGGTGTCGCTTAATAACGGGGGAAAAGAGAGGAATCTTTTTAAAATTTGTGTTTGTCGCTGCGAAACGAAGAGGCAATTTTGGAAAATTATTTGAAAGGAAACGTAATTAGAGACGAAACATTTTCGGAATAGAGTTGTAGGATATCATAATTTTTTTTCTTTTGAAATTAAGAAGATCGTGTTTTCACTTTCAAAGAAGCATAAATTTGTCGTTACTACTTTGCGAAACAGACGATATGCGTCTGCGTAAAATAAACAAGAAAAAGATTATACCAGTTTTTTTTTCTATGCTGAGCAGCAGCGATTGCTTTCACACGTATATCACTTACGACAAATTTAACAAACATAAAGATATGATAAAAACGTACGCGCACGCTGCGACAAGGCGACCTTTGACCCCGATCTGCAAACTTGAGGACTAATCGTGCCTGTGACCAGCCAATAACAGCCGTCGATCCGATAATTAAATCAGAGAGTTATTCCCGTCATGCGTCCGCGTAATTATAATTAAGGATTTATTAGCATCGGCCGCCTGCCACCTCTCCGGAACCGCGCCCCCCCCCCCTCGCTTCTCTATCCGCGCGTCCCCCATGCAAGAAGACTGTAGAAACGCCTCCTTGGGTTCTAACGACTAACAGGTCGAAAACTCTTTAAAGACCGGACAGCAGAGTTCCCGTCTCTCTCCCTCCCGCTTCCTCTCTAGTTGGTCCACTTCCCCCGAGGGAGAACAAATTAAAAACTGTCCCAGTGGCCGTAAATAAAACGCGGCCGGCATTCCGCCCATCTCTATATACGCCTTTAAAAAAGGCCTCTAGACACGCACCTACGTGATTTTCTATACCGGGTGCCACGACGCGAGCGTGTGAGAGCGACAAACAAGTATTCTCGCTCCGAGATTGTGTCGAGTCGCGCGCGTAATCATATAATTAATAATTTTCAAATTCTAAATTGTGCGACTTTTGTTATAACGTAGATGGAAAGAGAGGAAAGGCAGAACACTTGATATTGGATCGGTACTGAAAGAGAGAGAGAAAAATTAGTGAAATATAACAATTTATATTAAATAATTTAATGTAAGCATATCAAAATAAAAATTAATGTAAACTAAATTTTCTAAATAGATTTAAAATATATCATGACGTAATTGAATTTAACGTAAAATAAAAAATGAAAAATAGTTCCTTAAAATAATTACTATTGATTCTCTGTGATTGAAATACATCGTGTAACCGACACTCGTTTGGCCGGTGATGAAATGCTTGCTTGCACGGGCCCGATTGACGATCATTGACGTAATCGAGCGACCGGTTAATCAAGAGTATAACAGCGCGTTAATTAATAATCGCTACGCAATCGTGTAACGTAATGGCGGCAATTATTCGCGGAATATCGGCGCCAATTAATCGCGCTGTTAATTTTTAAGAACACCTGCCTCGTATGCCAAATTATTCGTCGCGCCTGGTCCAAACATCGGTTCCTTCCTCGACACCCGGTACATCGGAGATCCCCGCACCGCGCACACCGTATATCTCGAAGAGAGAATGAGATACTAGGTCCTGGCGCCGCGCGGTTCAAAATAATGACACGGGGCCCGGTCCCATCGGGGACGGCAACGGTGGGGGGAGTGCTTTTAATTACAAACTGATGACCAAGCCAAACCCGAAAATATTGTCTTCCTTGAGGAGTGTGGGGTGTCCTTCGGGGACCGGAATATATTAGCGCAAGGATCGATCGGTGCCTTACCGGTGCCTCGGCGATCTTTTCTTTTTCAAAATATGCCACGGCGTAGATGCAGGCGAACGAAGCGGCGTCTCGCGTGAGATACATCACTCACATGGGCCCCTATAATTAAAGCCGAACAACATATCTGTCATATCCCCCTCCCCCCTCCCGACTCGTCTGAGCCATTCTAGTTCCATCCACGTCGCTGCTTATCCGCTTTCACCTTTTTTTCTACGCCTACTTTACATTTTATCCCGACGTCGACTCTTTCTCGCCGGAGAAAATTGCTAGAAATTCACGCGAGCGCGTCTGCAATTTCTGCGACGAGCCGACGAAAATTGTGCCGATTTCGTTATGAGTTGGATTCAGCGTGACTCATCTCTTCATTATGCTCAATAACTACTCTCGTCATTATTCCACTCGTTACGCTTAGCGCTAAAGCGACCGAAAGTCTCTCGGCGATTATTTAAAAGTACTAGTATTTTTGTATGAAAACCCAGCAAAAATTTAATTTCAATTGTCGAAAGATTTGACCTTTTTTCTCCATTATTAATATTAGAATTTTTCATTACATTAATATTAGTGAATTGTTATTTTTATATAATTGATAAAACTCGCGATAGTCGGAAGAAGCGTCACATGTTATATATGTATAACCGGCTCATATAATAGCAATTTCTACTTCACGATCTTAATCTGTGCAATACTCGATTTCTCGAGGGTGCATATTGCACATCACGCTCGCAACAATGAACCCCAACGAGTATCTTCGAATGTGGAATCACGTGGAGTTGTTAGGCAGGCGTCATCACGCGAGTATCATACTTCGCGCGTCGTGCCGATTACATGTACGCGGCTATGGTAAATATATATACATATATGTAAGTAGATTCGTGACGGATCGACATCGCGCGCGTACGCAGCAGGTGCGAACGCGTAATCCACGCCGATTTCGACGATTGCATTCGCTGGTCGCGCTGCACGGCGGCAAAGGCGTACGAAGACGGGGAGGCAGGAGCGGCTGTGAGAATGGCACAAGGGATCTTTCTCTCTCTCTCTCTCTCTCTTTCTCTCAATTTCTACCTCAAACCAATTCCAACTTCGGTGGAGGTGTGCGCGCGAGCATGGCCGAGCGCGTATAACGTAACTTCTGCCCGGGCAATCTGACTCGAAATCACCGTTGGGTGAATTATCGCGGGTAACTGCGTGCCGTTCCCGGATTGCAGCAATTACCCTAGCCTGGGTAATTATCGAGGAGAAGGACTCGAGTGTTGTTTAATCTGTGATCTGGCTGGCCGGGGTTCTTCGATTACGTCAGAGGAGCTGGGTCGCGACGGGGCAAAGGGGGACCGCGAAAACGTACGGTGGGAGGGAAGGGGAGAGAGAGCCCTATCTCTCGGGAGACTCTCGAGAGATCCACCTCGGCGATTTCTCGATTAACGTAAACAATTAAAGATCTTTGTCCTCCGCGCGTGATTCCGTCATTCGAGACGAGGCTGATAGTCTCGGAGAGAGGAGAAAATTACCAGCCACGAGGACAGTCGTCTAGTTTTACGAGCAATTCGTTACGGCCGCGACCCGATTATCTCGCATTGCGAAAGCCTGATGAGGGGAATTAAAGCATCACCGAGAACGATATGTGGATGCGTTTACCGATGTAATATGCGTTGTCAAGAGGTAAGACATCACGGAATATAAAAAATCATTACGAAATAAAATATTATTGATATCCGTAACCTTCTCATCATGTGCAATATTAACGGAAGAAGCTTATAACATTTTAACCAAAAATTTTTATATTAGTCATACAAGTCTCAGATTATTACAACGATGGTAAGACATCTCTCACGGAATATATAAAATCATTTCGAAATAAAATATTATTGATATCCGTAACCTTCTCATCATGTGCAATATTAACGGAAGAAGCTTATAACATTTTAACCAAAAATTTTTATATTAGTCATACAAGTCTCAGATTATTACAACGATATATTCTTAACTTAAGTTAATCCTTAAAAATCATTGAAAAGATTGCGCGAATAAAATGTTTTTCATTTTTTTTTTTTTTTTACGGGGAAGGCTTCCAGAGAGATAAATGATAGGACCAATGTTTCGCGAATCTTTCTTGCCCCCTCGATCGGTCGCCGTCCATCGTCGCCAATTAAGATCGTGAGCTCGTGATTTTCACAATTATTACCGAAACCATCGCGCCGGTAAGGTCGACCGAGACCCGCCGCAACATCGTAGCGAACTGGCGCAACTTCTGTCGGCGCAGCACGCGGATTACCCAAGTTGGAGCTACGTGCCGCACTAACTCGCTTTATTAAGTTGATCTCTCGATGCTCTAAAGGTTACATCTTATCCCGGCGTATCTATTGCCCCTAATGCAGCTAGCGAGAGAGATGTAGTGCGAAAGTAGTTTGAGATTTTTATTTCGCCGCGCATGCGGCTAGGATATCGCGAACCGTTTCGATCCACCGTGATTCGGGAGACTGCAGCTGTGACCCCGTCTCTTCTCCTTCGCGCGATATTAACGGCGGTCCTGGCCGCGACGTTATTATCGTTCCGTTTCGCGCAAATGGACGCGAACTACCAATTTATCTCGATGTACAACTTTTGGAAGCTTGGGTTATTGCGTTCGCGAGTTACTGGACATAACTTTAAAATATTCAAGTGCGAAATGATAATAAAAAAATTTTATTGAAACTCGTTCTTTTGCATTTATGATTAGCTTAGAAAATAAATACAAGGATAAATTTCTCACACTGTCCATTTATATAGAAGAAAAACAGCTTCCGCATTGAATGTAAAAAAAATGAACTTTCCGGATAAGGGCTTATTATTGCACGCGGCATCGAAGACGGACGCGGAACACGGAACGTCTGCTCCGCGACGCGGAAAGTCAGCGCGCGTCACGCTCGCGATATTCCAGCATGCACAATTGTGTGTGCGCGCACCGAGTATAAATAGACTACCAAGTTCTACGAAGGGGGCCAGGTGTTGCCCGGCTAACGAGGTGCAACACGAGAATATAAGCTCTTGCCGCAAGGAGCCGCCGAGGCAACTCGCTGACCGGGGCAAGGCGGTCTCGTTGCCTAGCCGTTGAGCTCCGGGCACTGGTGGTAATTAAACCGAATGTTAATTGCGTAATCGCGCCGTGCCGTGCCGCGGCTCCGCTTCGGCACGCGAGGCGGCCGCGATCGAGCGATCAGCTGTTTTCTAACCGCTCTATGCGCATTCCTTTCTTGTCTTCGCGATGCTATCCGTTCCCGTTGCGGACCCGCGGCCGAGACGCGCCCGTGGAAATCTAAGCGCTCCCCGTTCGACTTGGCGAACACCTGGTAAATATAATGTAATGCTCGTTGCCCCCGATAATTCTTTCGCGGGTCAGAAAATTCCTTCGCTCCTCTTTTATATGAAATTTTTTAGAAACGTTGTGTTTTATTCAAAATCATTGAAATACGTAAATTATTCAAACTAATTCTAATTGCTTCTAATTTGCAGAGAGATTATCGAGTGTTTCTTAACACGCTGTAAAATGAAATGAATGCAATGCCAGGACATTTTGTATTATTTAATGAGGCTATCCGTAATGTAAATATAACTCGCAAGTAGAGAACTTTCGCATAGCACACTTCCTATAGGAAAATTCGAGTGCATCTACATAAGGACATAAATCGTCCAAGTAACACCGGCAGGCTTTTCGCTTGCCACGCCTGCCGTTTCCGCGTGCACGCGATAATACGTTCCGCGCAGAGAGAAAGAGAGGGGCCTCGATATACTTTCCGAGAAACCACCACGAGTCTACTCCTTAACTGCATTTTACACGAAGCGACGAGCTCCGACTGTGTTACGGCTGATCGACGCAACCGCTCGTGTAATGTGCATGTAACACATTGTATCTTGAAGCGAATCTTATTAGATGACCGAGAAGGGAGGCGTTCAAGATCACCGCCGTCCCCCGCCTTCTGTCTCTCTATCTCTCTTTCTCTCTCTCTCTTTCTTTCTCTGCGCGTAACAGTTAATTGCCGACCTTAGCCTGCGGTGCGCGATGCACTTCGACTGCATGATCGCCCAGGGAAACGCGGTCCGCTGCTCGAGAAGAAGGGGCCCAGACGCCTCTCGTATCTTGGAGCTTCCTCGACGTTTGGGACGATCGTCTTGCAGATACAGAGAAATGGGAGAAAGAGAAAAAGAGAAGCGATCTCCGCGGTTAGGTGACGGGTGGGCTCCAACGTGTAATCTGCTTCGTCCAGCACTATATCACGTATATATTTAAATATACAAGGTGTCTCGGCGCGAGATTGTAGCACCGTGAAATGGGCATTTATCTTGGCGCCGTACATGGTCGGCTAACTCTGAGTTTTGTCTTCTTGCCACGACGATATCGCATTTGATGACATGATGTTGTAAGATAATTAAGAGATGAATCTAATCTTGTAACTATTACAACTTTTCAATACGTAATATTAAATATCTGAGTAACAGAGCTTTGAATAAAAATTAACTGATGCGTAAAAATTATATATCTATTTTTGTACACGCTTGAAGATCAATTTTGAATCGCATACGAGACTGAAAATCTTCCAACTCTGTTATCTGTACACATATCTAGGCGCACACGCGGACGTGTATGCCCTAGAAGCATTAAAGTCTCGACGTCATCCTCGGATCCTAGCGGACAACAAAGAGAGCAAGACGGGAGTAGAACGCTGGATACAAGGTGGAAGTAAAACGAGCGTAAGAGAAATAAAGAGAATACGCGGGGAATGAGAGACAGGACAGCGGAGAGAGCGCATATAACATTGAGCTCGCGAAGAAGGAGCAAAAGGAGGATGTAGTGGTGTGTCAGTAAAGAAGGTGGATGAGATGTGGAGGTATAGGGGGCAAGGGGAAGGGAAGAAAGAAGAGAAGAGGCCGGGAGCTATGCGTGCTCCGCTCCGCCCACGCTTTCAGAGACCCAGGACTCAACTTGTCCACCTTCTTCTCGACGTACAGCCACTCGCAAGAGTGCTGGATGCCGTCCTGATTCTATCCGCGTGTCTATCCGATATGCCATGCATGCCGCAAGAAGTTCTCGATGTTGGCAGGTTCTCCGAGGGGACGAATGCGCTATCAAAAGTAAGGTCGTGGTACTTCGGACGACGATCAAAGCAACGGGGTCCTCATTCAGATACTTATCGGCTCGTCATCGACGAGTTACGCGACTGTACTCTCTTGATGGAAGAAACACGCACTCTCGAGATGTGATTATCGTCATTAATTGCTTTCCGAAAGCACCCGGAAAGATTGTTGAGATCGAACATGTCATACTTTGATCGCTGCTAATGGGGGTGAAGACGCGCCTTCGTCGAAGGCGATTCGACACTTCGACGTGCGAAAAAAAGACGTGGAATGCGCCCGAGGCTTCATTGATGATGCATATTAGCACTTTGCAGATTAAAAGATACAATCTGTTTCACTTTTACATTTTATTAAATAATTTTGCGATTTTTAAAATCGCTCTTTTAACAATGCTAATAAAATAAGATATAAAATAATATAATAAAATATAAATAATGATATATATATATGTGTGATATGGTAGAATCATACTTTCTTTAAAGTAACTCATGTTTATTCTAACATTTTATTTTTACATAGCTTATCACATATTATCAGCAATGATAATTTTGCTTCGTAATAACAAACGCATGAGATTAAAACGTCGTAAAAACCTATTAAAGAACCGTATGTATGTAGTTTGTTTTAAAAATTACATGCAGGATTCTCGAGAATTCCAAAGGCGACTGGATCGCATAGCCATTTTCCTTTCATGGGTGGTGGATTCCTCCTTTTGATACGGACCGTACTCACACGGTCCTGCGGCCGGAGGCACCATCTTCTGGAACGCTTGTCCCAGGTATCCGTGCAAGTCTCCTCCTCGTGTGTAAGCCCGTGTCCCTCGCACATCACCATAGTTCGCCCGCGAGCCTTCGGACTCTGAAGCGCAACTTCGTTGCCCGCCTCGTGGAACATAATTCGCACGCGTTTATCAACGAATAACATGATTTTAGTATATTCATGTTAGAAATGATAATAGACCGAATTACTGAGAAAAAGTTAATATCAAACTGTATTAATGCTGATATTTTGATAGAGATCCATAACGCGAATATGTGATCTTAATTGAATGATATTAATGAAAGAGAAATTTTTCTTGTATTTTATTATCATGTAAAAAAAAAATTATATATGCTATATCTCCCTCCGAATTATGCTATATTTAAAACAAAATTTAAGTTTTGCGTCATGTTTAACTTGATTGCCCGAGTCTGATTCTTTGCTCATCTATCGCGCAAATTGCGTTAAGGGAAACAGGATTCAGCCAGACGCATCGAGCGTTAAGTTTACGTCGAGAATACGAGCCAATGTCTTCCACTCGGCGGCGAGCGTCAGCAGCAGAAAAGCGCAGTCGCGAGTCTCTCTCGGCGCGACGTCTCGCTGGCTGAGCAAATACCGCATGTTAATCGTATTCGTGAGAGAAAGAGAGAGAGAGAGAGAAACGGCCCGAGGTCTCTCGCGCCGTTTGGTCTCTCTCCTTCCCCTGCATAAAAGCGTAGGAGTGTGTTTGGAAACACTGTTAAAACATCGGACCGCAGCTGAGCAGCGCTTGCTATTGTTCGCGCGGCACAAAACCGGCGAGGCCGGCGCGCGCGCTGGACCTTTTCTGCGACTCAATGGAACGCGCGTTGCCGCTGCAACAAGGTGGACGAAAGTGGAGGCGGGCGAAAAGAGCGACGGCGAGTACCTTTTGTCTTTTAATCGTCGCGCCGTTGCCGAGGGGGATACCCAGGCGGATACGGAAGGGTCGCGCTTCGCCCGGCAAATGACTGCTGGCTTTTCGACGCTTTGAGGAAACACGGGGATTGTTCCGACCGCGTAGTTCCACAATCCGTTCGTTTTTATCGTACGTATCGAAAACAGAACTCTAGCTAACTAGAACCATTTGATGTAACATCTTTTATTAACGATCGGATTGAAATGGAGATGCACCTTTCCTGTCCATTTCAGCTTTGAATATATTCCTTGATCATAGATATCTCTCAATGATCGCATAAATAATTCTCATAGTCACTTGGATTATTGGTTGCAATACTAGTACTTTTAGTCATCGATGATCACACACACAGAAAAATATTATTCTATTGCTAAGTAAAATGATTACTCAGTTTACTTTACTTCTTTTAAGTAACAGTTATCTTTAACAAAGAATATTTTCTTAATAATAGTCTTAAAATAGACTTGTCACAAATTTTAGAAATACTCATTATCATGTACTCAAAATAAGTTAATATTTTCTTTTGAAGAATATTATAAAATTTTATCGAAGAAAAGTCAGATATGGTTAATTTAATGTAAGAAAATTTATTAGATCAGAAAAATTTAATGTATTTCTTTCAATTATATAATTTAATATTCTTGATTGAAATATTAAATTTATTAGGATTCAGAATATATTTTGAATAAATTTGATGCTTATGATGAACTTATGATAGATTTGCGGATATATGAACTTATGAAATACTTGAAACAAGTAATATTTACTTGTATATAGTATGTATTTTTCTGTGTGCATGTATATATGTGAATAATTATGTAGATATCGTTGGACACTTTCTCAATCATCGAACGGTGAATCGTGGCCCGGGCTTTCGCGGCGCGCGCTTCCGTGATTAATCGCGCGAGCGGCCCGTCGATCGCTGTCACGTGCGGCAGCACAAAACTCCCGCCCTCGAAGACAATTTATATACATCGTCGCCGCGGGTGGCGTATTGTCTCTGCTCTCTGTCGGAGCGAAGCCGACCTTGTCGGCGATCGGGCCGGTGACCAACCGGGGGATTCTTGCGGAGGATCTCATCTCCTCCAGAATAACTCGTACCTCCCGTTTTCGAGAGACGCACGGATACGCGGATCAGCTTTTCAGGGATTCGTGTCGGACACCGCGGGTGGGCACCATCGGCTTCGCGGCCTTAATAATTACCACACGAGGAACGAGGTCTTTATCGTGGGACAGCGTTCTTTCGAATCCTCCGACGAAGGATCCGGCACCGTCGGACTCCTTTCGGCGCGTCTTCTCCTTTTTTTCTGGCGGCCGCGAAGATCACGAAATCGAGTCCGATCGAAATGCACGTCGAAGGATTTTACGTGAGAACATCGTGGATTTATAGGATACTTCCAGATCGATATTATCGCGTTATTTGTCAGCGCGTATTATTTATATTAAATTATCATACTTCCACAACAATCGTATTTTCATTCGGTTATTACTTTTTAATTGTTTCATGGTAATATCGATCTTATATATCATGACGTTATATTTATCTCATTATCATAATTACGTTAGTTCTTTTTATGCTATTCTTATCGTGTAAACAAAGAGATAAGCCCATGAATATTGCCTCACTTTCCCTTACAATACAATGTGGAATGAAGAATCCTACACGGGTCATTCTTGTAAGTGGATATTTCCGAGTGGCAACATCGACTCTTCAAATGAGCGACGCAACGTGATGCAGTACGAGTGCATACGTTCGCTGAATCTCGACACAGCCACCTCGAGGTGTGTCCGTTTCCGCTTCGCTGACGATACAAATACTAAACGCCTCGCCGCCAAAGAAGGAAACGAGGCGCGAAGGAATCAATGTAATGATCCTCGAGCCGCGCGCGACCGCAGCCAAATTTCCGAAGCAGCCGGCTGGATATCAGCTGTCCCGCGATAATCTCTCGTAAACGGCGCGAATGCACCGTCTATATTCAACCATTCTGGCATCAAGTTACCGCAAGAGCATCGTTCAAAACGCTATCGGCTTGCAAGCTAATTAGAAGTCTCGAAGTGCGAACAGTGCTCGTTGGCATGTTGATCGCGTTGCTTCAAAACGAGCAAAAGCGCACCTAAAATGATCGCGATTTCGAACGTAGTTGAATAATAACGGCGAACGTGAGTCGGAATCAGGCGTGTGTCAAAATCGGCACGTGATCCCATCGGAAGGCACGTGCGAGGCCGATCGTTATATCGGTATTGGTTGGTGATTTGAAAGAGAAAACAAAATAGAGCAATAAAATCATATCGAACCGAAAGACCGAAGGATATTCCTAATTTCACAACTCGCGATATTTTTTTTTTTTTTTTTTTTTTTTTTTTTCTTTAATTATGTTAGTGGATTCGGAATTTTTATGATTATTGTTAAAAAGTCGGTCATTGATGTAAGATTAAGGTATCGATATAATCAGTATAAAAAGATAATGAGAGACGCGTTTCGGTTGACGCGTCTGAGATTCTCTCCTGGAGCACATTCTCCACCCTCGGGCTTCTTATCGTCCACATAGACGCGAGCGCACGCTCTTTGCGTCGAGAGATAGCGGACGCTCGTTTCCGCTTCATTGATATTGAAATCACCGGCGACCATTTGTGGGGGAGGGAAGGGGGGAGAAGGGTAGAGCCAGGCAGCGCCGTCTCGAAAAAACAAGCCACGATGACCCTCGAGGCGAGAGGAGCGGCTCGGAAGTAGACATCTCCGAGTGGTCCAGCGTCATCTACTTTTCTTGCCTTATAACCCTTACGACATACGATATCTCATAAGATATCTCCCTCCGTCCGTCGTCTCGGATGCCACACGTATCGCAACGTATCTCACACACAAGCTGCACCGTGTATATGTGCACCGGGGGTATAATACGACACGTAATCCCCGCGCGCGCCGCGAGATCTTTTCCCTCTGTGTCTCCTTCTTTCTCTCTGGCTCGAGAGGACTCTTCTCCGCGACCGGCGAGAATGTTTACATTTGTCTCCTCCGGCAGAGCATCGCCGGACGCGCTTCGCACAAAGAGCGTTTTATAGTCTGGCGTCCCCCGGGCGCGATGGACGCGGAGAGAATTCCTCCCTCGTCACGGCGTGTCGCGGCCGGCGACAAAACACCCACAAAGCCCGCCTTGTTAATTACAGTCGGCGTGACCGACCCCATCTGCATCCGGAACGCCGCCGTCGTCGTAATCACTACGCCACCGAGCTTTCCGAATCTCGCAGAAAGGAGAAAAAAAAAAACGCGACGTTGGTCATCGAATGGTCATCGCGATCGTCTTTCGTTGCGACGCGAGGGAATTTTTTCATTGCGGTCCAGCGGAGGCGACGCAATGAAGAATGTTCTCTTTGTTGCTACGAGAAATCTTGACGCGCTCGCTGAATGCTTGTTCGGACGTAGTTGAAGATTTTTAATGTTTCGCAAATTTCGATTATTTGGCAAATGATCAAAAAAGAAAAAAAAAAAAAGATTTTATCCCGGTATCAAGACAAAAACATGATATTTTTGATAAACATACTCGATGAAGTAAATTAGTCGGTTATATTTTTTTGCAAGTTTTTTTCTTCCAATTTTTGACGAAATAAAGCTGTGGAAATTTATAGCGAATTCTCAAAATGTAACATCGATCCGCGATCGACGAACCTTAGAGTTGCCAGGAAGAAGTCTATTCTCGGATTCGCGATCGTCACTCTCGCTTGTTTATACTGAGTGGGACAGAAATACAAGAGTGTCGCTGAGACGCGAAACATCTGTCGCGTCGGACCTGTCGACGTCGTCGCTCGCGTCGTCGTATTCCATCTAAACTATTTTCGCGTACTCTGCGATCGACGAACTGACAACTAGTGACAACTGCTCTCTCGCCATGCAAATTCGTCATTTTTCCGTTTGCAAAGTATTCCGAGTTAATTGATGCCCTAGAAATACAGCTCAATGTCCCCTCTTTTTCTTCATTTTTTACTTTAATAACACGAAGTCAACCAGAGAATATTTTTACTCGCGGTCGATGCACCTGATAGCTCACAGTGTCGCTTTGGCAACATTCAGACAGATAAGCAAACAAGTAAGATAACGCACACGTGTTTCGACAAAAATATGTATGTTTTAAATGAGAAAAGAATACATATAATCAATGTACGGTATCACATATTTTCCTTTTTATAGGATCTGCTGCTGTACTAGTATTTTAAAAGAATTTAAAAAGTGCACTGATTTTAGAAAATATATATCTGTCATTTTTTTACAAATAAAGTGCCACTTCTTATACGAGAATTCCCTTTATCTCTATAAATTTTATTTAATTAGATGATCACCTGTAGATAAGAAATAATTCTTAGCATCATGTAATCAAAGAATCCGTTAGCGATATTGCGGAATCAAAGTACACGCACGAGAAATTCGTAGAAACGAATCAATGACGCCGATCATACAATTCGCGTTTCAGAGGACTCTAAGTGAATCGGACAATGACGTCGTTGTGATAAATCGAGAATACGTTGCTAGCGAAAAAGCACCCCCGCGTGGCCAGCGACATTTGGAGTCGGCCAAGGAAGAGGGAAAAGGAGAGGAAATCGAACGCCATCGTGACTCTAAACGCCGCTCTGTCGCGCAGCTGGCACGAGACCATAATATTTTTCGAGTGCCGGGGAATCGAACGTGACCCTGGGTAAACGTTCGCGATTTATTAAAAGATCCGCATCCGCGCGGCGCGACCCTGAACGCGTTTCTTCTTCGCGTGCTGAGAAGCGAATTTGTCGTCGTCGTCATCGTCGTCATCGTCGTCCTCCGCGGCGAGAGAGAATCGCTCGGCGATGCACTCGGCAAAACCGATCGTTACCCAAAGTGTCGCCTGGCGGGCTTGCGTGCAGGAATGTAATGTGAACCGGTCATTACCGCGACGCGATGTCACCCGCAGGAGGGTAATTTCGTCTGGAAAGTCCACTACGCGCCGAGGCGGTGACGAGGAACGAGAAGAGAGCCGCATTCTTGCTATTCGACGACGATCACGCCCCGCCGTCATACCTGCGGTCTCCTCTTTTCGCCACGTCGTTCGATCACGTCCTCGCCGCAAAATTATTTCGTACCACTTTCGACATAGACCGATGAATAACCTGGCGCAATCTATACGCACGAAGTACAAAATGTTTTCGGGAGGGAACATGCTGTGCTTTCGGAACGTATCAGTCGAGTGATTTACTTTTAACAGTAAAAAAATTACGGATATTTCTGCAATATTATATATCCTAATGAATTATATTTTTCTATATAAATAGATCAAAAGATACTTTAATAATAATCGGAAATTAAAAAATAGTAGCAGTTTGCACCTATACACAGATTATTTAAAAAATATACTAAAATAATACGATAAAGATCTTGCTACTTTTCTTGGATATTCCATTTCTATAAATCTATAAAGAGAGGAAATTTAAAATTTTACGTCATGGCAAACTAAACGTCCACGATTTCGGCCAACAAATGCTATATTGACAGATGCGGTTAATCTTTCTCTGCGAGCAGCTGGTCGATTTTGCGGTGGAAATGCGAGGTCGCGACGGAGGATTTCGTTAATTTTTCTTTACCTTAGGCAATGATGGGGAGGATCCACATACCGAGGCTCGCAGGTGTCCGTCTCCCCGGGCGGAAGCCGCCTCCGAAAATTAAACATCCGGCGCAACAATATTCTTAAACGACCATTTAACATCCGTTGGCGCGGCGCTAATCGCTATCGATCGTGTCGCGCCTCCGATCGTCACAATGGAGACCGTTTTTCGCCTTGCGGTCACCTCTCCATCCGGGGATGTGTCCTCCTCGATCTCTCTCCCTCTTTTTACCAGGGTACAGCCGCGTAATAGCCGCAGGACGCGTTCCGCGGTTGTGCGTGAGCAAACAGGATATCGCGCGGCCGCGTATCCTTGGGGTCCCGCGCACACCTAATAATTGTAAAAATACACGCACACGGGATCTGCACAGTGTCTTCGCGAGCATAAAAGACGTCTCTCTTCTCCCTTTCCGCCGCGTCACGGCACTCGACGACCGCCGCGGATGGCAAAGAGCGAGAGAGAGAGAGAGAGAGAGAACACGTTGACGAAAGTAGTGAAACACGACGTCATTTTCGTGGATGCAATCGGAAAAAGAGGGCCATGTGCACGTCTACTCAGGACACTCGTCATTCTCTATTACTACTCGAAGAAATTGAATTTAGGATTCGCGTGTGTGTCTCGGCAAGTTCCTCATCGTACGAAAATATAACGATTCTCCGAGAACTTTCTCAAATTGATCGACTCGATGCTCATTCGTCGAGAGCAGTTATATAGTTTACTGATCGGAAAACAAAAAAACTGTCGGTCCACGAGATCACCGGCTGAATTTCGACTTTAAAGAAGCGCATCTTGGACGATCTTCGATGTTGACGATGCGGGCAGCGTCTCTCAGAGAAGCGAAACGCGCGGTGAGAAAAAAAGAAAATACGGTAAAATCGATACAAATTGGGAATGCGATGACGTGGCGCGTTTTCGCGGACGAGGATCATCGTCGGAGCGTCGGGAAAATAACAACGGTCCCAATTATCGGCTCGTTTTGCCAATTTACCCGCGTATAAAGGCCGCGCCGATCGGCTCGGCGTATCTCGATGGAAACAATGGCACCCGGGATGTCAGAAATAATACAAATAACCGAGGCCGGTGAAAGTACTGTTTAGTCCATAATTTCCTTCACAGCGCGACCACATCGGAAGGCGGAGCGCAGTCACACCTTCCAGCTCGTGTTCTCTTTTCGTCTCTTCGCCTCGCGCCTATCCTCTCCGGGGGCTGCCATCCTCGATCTCATTTTTCAACAGACAGGCGCGATTTCCTACCGCACCGAACCAACATACTGAAAGTCATCCTCGCACATTGTTTTTATAAGGAAACCCTCCTGTCATCGTCGCCGGACTCCAGAAGAGAGAAAGGAGCCCGGCGTGACGGGATCTATCGCAGGAAATTCGAGCTGTCCGCGGAAAGAGAGCACTAAACCATCTAAACTCGTCCATTACACTGGCAAGAACGCGTCTTTGACCAGATATCACTGTCAATCATGTGTCTACGTATGTAACTTGTAAGAAAATGCGATTGTAATGAATATTGAAGAGAGAGATAGAGAGAGAGAGAGAGAGAGATTTAAGAAATCAAAATATTATACTTGACGGTAATATAGAATATAAATGTCGATTTGTAAAGAAAATTATATAATTATCTGCTTCTAGTAAGATGTATTTTCGAAAATTTTGGCTTAGGATTTTTATTTTCATGCTATATTATATATAATTATAGCATTCCAAATAAAGTTTTTAAATGCAAGGAAACATATATCGCGAAATTACGACTTGGCGCTTTTCTCACCGGAATGATCGAAGAGACGATGAAGAGGTAGGTCCCTTGCCCACCCTGTTTCTCTTTCGAAGGATCCAGGTAAAGATGCCGATCTTTCGAACACAATACACTTCCCAGCGACCTGTAAGTTATTATTACTGGTTTGCCATTGTCCGGCTGTCAACAATTAGTTTAGATGATGCTTCAACATCCCACCGGACAATGCCACCTGAGGCCCGCAGTTTATTTTCGGTATTCGGTGGAATATAACACGGCCGCAGAGCGAATAATAATTTTCATCTTGGTTACCTTCTTGCGCAAGACTCGCACCGAAGGATTTCAAGTGTTCGAACAGCGATCGACATATCGGTACAAAGCAGCGGGAAAGATGCGTCGAATTTAGTATTTATATAGAAAAATTCAAAAGAACTGTGTAAAAGCAATAAAGATATAAGGATAGCGTGATAAATTAATACGACAAATATTAAAAATTTGAAACATCTCTAGCGAGCATCACTCATCTCGTATTCCAAAAAATCAGTCGCGTGCTTGCGTTTCTCTCAAAATCATATTACAAAAGGCGGTCCGCGTTTTTCCGCTCTCGCAATTCCGCATCCGCTTTCTTTCTGGCGGCGGCGGCAAAAGACAACAACTTCAAACGACAAAAGACGGGTGGGGAGGGCGGGGGTCGCGTCCCGCTCCTGATCTTTAGGATCCCGCAGGAAGGAGAGACAGCGAGCGCGCGAGTAGGGGCACGCAAGGATGATACAAAATATTAATATTGCGCGCGTTTCCCTCATAACTCACGGGTCGCTGAGCGCGTTACGCACGCTCGACGGCGTCTATATCCCAAGGGACCGCGGCGTCCTAGGATGAGCAGGATATCGCCGGGGAGGAAGCGAGAGAATGGCGAGGAGGAGAGGGGGGAGGGGGGAGAGAGAAGAGAGGTCGCAGGCTGGGAGTGTGTGTCTTTGTGCTTTTAAAGGCTCAAGGACCGCTTTCGGGCGCGGTCCATTGTGGCATCCTCGGGCCACGAATCGCCATGGAAGACGCATGTGTTCGCTGCTAGCGAACGCGAAGTTTACGATGGAAAAATCTCCCCCTCTGTCTCCTGCGTTCTCTTTCCCTTTCGTCGGTCCCATTATGCCCTGACATAACTCGTCAAAAATATTGTGATTGGTCGACCATTGAATATGACGTTACCTGGCCCGATTCTCGGGGCCTCGGTGACGACAATGGAGTCTAGGAAGCGACGCTCGTTTGCTAAACCAGGCGGATCGTGAATCTCTCTCCTTTTTATAGAGAAAAAAAGAGAGAGATAGTGAGAAAGGAAAGGAACCGGAGGGGGAAGTCAAAAATATGATATTTTCCCTGCTCGATGTGCGACGTGTCTCTGGAATTTCATACGGTTCTCGTGTACAATGGCCACGCTTGTTCGGGGATGCTCGGCAAAATGTTTTTGACGATGATGAAGTTGGACGTGCGGAACAGCAAAAGAGGAGGAAATATGTCGGCGTACAATACTCTGTTTTCTCTGAAGATTACATTTGTTATTTGTAATGTCGAGTTTCGATGATTTCTTTCTGGCAAGGAGCCACTTGGAAGTACGCTTTCTTAACTGCTGATTTTTTTGGTACCTTGGTTACTATTATAGTGTATAATATTGTCAATGTAAACTTTCATTTTATTGTTCCTAATTTGGCAAAACGTTTGAAAAGAAGAGAGATTTAAAAAATTATATATACATACATATACATCATTTTATAAAAATTCTCCCATGTGTGTGTATAATTTTTTAAGCCTCTCTTTTTTTTACTGAAATATATGTGTATGTATGTATACATACATACATATTACGGTTGCAGAAATAAAATTTACTGTCCTTGCAAAAGCGACGTTATCATGATTCCTGAGCAATTTAAGACATCCCTTTATGACTTAGCTTCCTTCCGGCAAAGTATCCGAAATCTTGGACTTGAGATGCTGGAAGACGCCGTCTTTCACTCGGTCTTAGACTAGGAAGTCAAACTCCTTGCGCCCACGTATCAAGCCTAGCCGTTAGCTGTGCAGCCCTTTGCCGGGCCTTTAGGGTTGCCGCGATGATGTTGCAAATTTAATCATCTGCATACTTGGCGATTACACGGTACGCCGATCACAGGGAAGTCGTCGGGCGCGCCTCCCGGCGGTTATCCGGGGGTTTGTCCGAACTCCGTTTACGGTTTAGGGTACATACTCTCTGTATCTGTGGACAGTAATGGCCCTGTCCGTCTCCTCGCTTCCATGCGCCCTTCCTTTATACATCTCTGTCGCTCCTTCGACTGCAAGATGTATCGCGTATATGTGCGCGCGACGATGTATTTACATACTCGAATTGATTTAATATCCGGATCCGGCTGTACTTCGCGGCTGGTTTTAGCTTCACTTTCCTGTGTTTACTTAGACGGAGGTATACTTAGAGTCCGGAGGAAAATCTGACAGTTCACTCCAAGTGAAGCATAGCTTCACTATGTAACTTTCTTTATCGATCTTCGCCAGAGTCCTAGTTCACTTCTGGTATTTATACCAATCTTGTATACCGTTGTTAAATTTCGCGAGACCATTCTTCTATTATGTATTCTATGAATCTTTCGTTTAAGAATTAATATCATTTTTTTTTTTTTTTTTTTTTTTTTCAAAGGCAATTTTTTAACGTAACCGTGATTGTTCATATCTTTATAATATATTTACTGTTGCGTAACTTTTATCCTCGATTACGTGCAAAATTGCGTTACATCAATAGCTTTTGTACATCATAAAAATATTCGGAATATATATTAGTCTGTATTGATGTTAAAGGGCAAGAGATATTCGCGCATTAACAGCCGGCGGCGTTACAGTTCTGGCCGTCCGGCCAGGGCGAGTCGTACCGCTCCGTCTGCATTTGGCAAATGAAAACTTAACGAGGTTTGCTGGAAAATTTCTGCCCGGTGATACGCGACTCCTCTCCCCACGGACGCGCTTCAAAGTGACACGTGCCATGCAACATCCTCGCCCTCTCCTGTTTATCTCCCCGCCCCCCTTGAACATTCGTTCCCTTCGTCTCCCCGATCTCTTGGCCGACGGTCGTCGCACCGCTCTTGACATCGGATACATTTCGATGGTACCAGCGGCACCCCCTTCTCCTCTTCTACTACGAACCGGCGGGCATTTTCGATCCCGCGCTTACGTTCCCGCGCCACCCCCGAGGGTCATCTCTGATACCAATCAACAGAGGCATTCCCACGTAATTGGTTTTTACGTAATGTTAAGCAGCCCGAGAGTTGCGCTGCGCCCGGACTCCGTATATTTGTTTTCCGTCGAGGTGAACTCGCGATATTTGGCCGCTGGTGGCAGGATCAAAGCCTCCGGATCGGCGGAATTAATTAAACAGACGATCCTCCTACGGAACTTCCTTGCTTTTTTCGAGCGTCCGCGCACACCGACATCCGCTTACGCATTGGTATCCGCCACCGAAAGAGAGATAGATCCGATCGCATTGGCAACTACAAGTTTTACGTGCGCCCGGATGGGCTCGATAATCGTTTGAGGATGCATCGAGGAATTGCGCCCCTGCATTTTTCTCCTCTTACCCTTCGTTCTGACGTTACAACCGCGCTCTCGATTTCACGACGAGGTAAAGTCTTTGCGAGGAAAGATGTCGATATTTTTATCTCGCTCGTCGATTGACGAAGGATAAGAATTGAAAATACGTGCATCGTTTTACAATAATAATTCATATTTATGTGTATTATAAACTTTATATCAAAAATTGCATCACTAAATCTTAATTGTTGGTTTTTATTATGAAATATATGAATTAAAAATTATGATATCTTCTTTGTTTATAACAAAGAATGAAAAGTCTAATTAAATTAATTATTTTAAATAGTAATCGATAAACAAATTTTTATTACATTGGACACCATAATTCCGTAGAATTAATAACGTTGCGTGAGAATTAACGCGTATAAAACTTGCTCGCTGTCGTATTTTCACGGATAATTCGGCGAAAAAGCCGTAAAATTTATATCTTCCGCTTGAAGCCTTATCTGCTTACGCGCGCGATAGGTCGAATTACCGCGAAACGAGAGGAGGAAAGAGAGAAAAAAAGGCCAGAGGTGCCTCGATAAAATTCCATTGTGCCCGCTCGACGGCGTTTTAAGCCTCTCGTTCTGCTTCCTGCCGTTCTTCCCTCTCTCTCGGGTTCCCGGCGAACCCTCTTGTCGCTTGTTGTCACGGACCTTTATTAGCCCACCCCGCGAGGATAAGGGCGACTTTTTTATTTCCCCACGACTTGACATCCGTCGATCTCTCTTTCGCATCTACCACTTGTTGCTCGCGCGACCCGCCGCTTCTTGCCGTGACACCAGCCACCCTCTCTCGTTTCCCAGCCTTCTTTTGTCATCCCCCATCGACGACATCGCGTTGTAATCTCTCCGACTAAACTCGGAAAAATCCCTATATTCATAAATATTAGCACGGCTTTGAGGAATATTTTATTGTACGCGCAGAGCCGGATTAGTCTAGCAGTTCGGTGATATTTAAAAAAAAAATATTTTTTGAATACACAAAAATATATATAATAAAAGCTCGGACTTTATTAAAGGCGTTAAATATGCACTCTCCGTCATTCGAAATCGTTAAAAGTCACCGGCTCTCTGGGTCAAGCACAGCGTTCGTGTTCGCATAATATATATAATAACACGTATCGGAAATTATAATACATAATCAAAATACATAACACGAAAATTGTTTCGCCCTTTCGCTCGCAAGATTTTTACGAGGATGTTGTATGTGTAGCGCGAAGCGTTTTTAATTCCGTTGATGTAACGCTCGCTGGTTGCATTTCACGTTTTTAATATCATTATCGGACACGAACAATGCGTGGAATGTTTTGCGTTTACATAACCACCCTCGCGCCGCGTTTTGCGAGTTTATAAAATTCGCGCTCATCCCAGTCAATGAACGAAAAAACGATATTTCGGGAGTTACATTATCAGCGCTAGCACGAAATTTGCGCTTGATTGCGACTTATAATTTCTTTTTCGGCACGTCGGAGGGGGCATTATTTTCGGTATGATCCGCACACCGCGGGAAGGACCGTGATTCATATTGTCGTTTCGTGTGCATGCTGAATTCCCGTCTTGAGAGTGGTGATATTACTGGACGGGGGAAACATTATAAACCAGGGCTTCTCAAAAGCAACAAGAATCTATCGGTAAAATTGTTTTTTTCAATTAGATTTTATCCAAAGAATATTAATAATTAATAATATATATTGCGTGAAATCGCGTATTATCGGAAGTTTAACATAAATATACAATTAAATATAATTATTATATATTATATAAATAATGCAAAATGCTTTATTGTGGTATAAACGTTATGGTTTATTGTATTATAATATAATCCCTTTATTAATTGTCCAAAAATTGCATCGCATTTGCTTTGATATTGTGTATTATAAATCATTTACTTGATATATCGAATAACTAGAACTTGATAATCACATATTAACTATTTATTAATTAAATTAATTTGATTAATAACTATTTATAATAATTTTTCTTGACGAAAAAATATACTGACATGCACGAGGATACTCGAACGGAATGAGAGCCGCTGTATCAAAACCGCAAACCACGGGCCAATATAATGAGATTTAAATTACTGTGGGACTGTGACATAGTGTGCTTTTTACGAATCGTTACCTGCGCGACTCTCATCTCCCGTGGCCAATTAAGGATGGAAATTCGATTTGGAATCTCGTCCCGAAATAATCGATTACTGTTGGAGACGCAACGGTGCTTATTCCAATTTTGTTAAACGATTAACGACAAAATACCCCGAAGAAATCACCTTCCGAACGTAATAACACGTGTCGCATAAAAAAAAAAGTGAGAACGGCGGAATTTTAATGAAACTTCTTTTGTTTCAAAAATATTTTTTATATTAAAAAAATAAAACTCATCAAGTAGTGATATTTAGAGTTACGATAAAAATATCGACTTGAGAATTGATAAATATATTTAATTCACGTATATATATATGCACGCGTTTCTCATTTATATCACATTTACATGTCGGATAGATTCGTCGCGTTTAGAAGAAAATCACGCCATGAGAACGCGCTCGCGAGTTGTCCGCACGAAAATGGTACCTTCGAAAAAGTTCTCCGCCGTTGCGTCTCGAATCCTGAAACTGGCACATAACACGCGGGACATAATGCGCGCATAAACTCACCGCGGCCAGGCCGCGGAAGAGAGAAAGAGACGCATTAAAAGTCAATTTGTCAAGGAAACGATCGCCGGTCTCTCCTCAAGGTGTTGCGGGGCGCGCGCACGCGGAGAAACGAACGAATGACACGGCGGCCTACCTGCGCAACCACGGCGTGTTATTCCATCAGGCAAACCGGGTACCGCAACCGGCCTTTTTCCGCCTGCCGCTTTTTGTCAATCAATTAAAGCGCATTCGCCGCAATTTAGAACGCATTAAGACGCCCCGCGGCAACATTCCGCGCGTTTCTCCCATCGTCGTTGTCGTTGTCGTTGTCGTCGTCGTCGTCTTCGCCTTCGTCTTCGTCGATCTCGCTCCGTAGAAAATACTCTCGCCGAGAGAGCAAAAACTCGGAACTCGACGAAACGTGTCACGGATAGAACGGCCAACTATCGAAGACTATAGTGGAGAAGTAAACTGCACTCTATCGGCGTTCCGTTCGGTTGATTTCTAAATATCTTTACGGGTAATTAACAGTAATATACTTAATTCGATCCCAACAAGATTTATTTTGAACGTTTTATAACATGCTTGATAAGCATAGGTAAATTATTGTCTCTCTATTTCTCTCTCTGTTTTGCATAGCTCACAACTAATTTAAATAAGAATTTTAATATAATATTGAACTAAAGAGAGAGATCAGACATTAATTTCATATTGAGACAATTTATTTATTACTATTTTATAAAAATTATAAGGAGCAAATCATAGAGAACATGTAATTGAATAAAACGATACGAAAATATGATGAGTTGGACATTTGTTTTCGTGTTTGCTAGAAATTATATTTTTATTATTACGATTTCTGGTACACGAAATATTTTATGCGCAGATATTCTAACGTATGCAATGGATAAATTTGTTGGGACGGTAATAGAGGAGAGGTGCAAGACGAGTAATTTCGTACGGCGTTATTTCGAATATGCCGGATCGTAGGCCATAGCCAGGAGAGGCCTCCTGGCGGAAAGGAGCTCCTGGAGCAGGACCTGTCATTACCGAAATCTATATTTAATGCCGCCGCGGCAACACTTTTAATCCCGGCATTATCTGATTATCGCGTCCTCACGAGAGAAGAAGGAACGAGCGACGCCTTCTCCACGGTCGCGATCGAATCTCGGGCTGTCTGGCGAGGGAACCCTTCGATACTCGACGACGAAAAGCCATGGAGGATTTTCTACGGTTATAGATCGCATCTTTCTTTCTCGTGACCTCCGCTAAAATCTCCGCCGTGTCTATATTATCTGGCCGCCGTGATCTGCCGACGGAGGCTGCGGTCCGTACATTGATTTCGATAGTTATCAACCGCCTCTTCTCCTTCTCTCTCTCTTTCTCTCTCTTTTCGCCACTCTGCTCGCTCAAAAGCACGCACTATGAAAAGCCTGCACAAAGAGTCATGGAACAGTATAATTTTGGTAATTAATGATAATGATGTACGATAATGGAAATAATAATTTGGCGATATGTGAGTTAATGAGCAATTATTTAACAAATTTAGTTATGATAATAATTTATAATCGTTACAGGTAATATCGTTTATTCTCTTCTATATTTAGAATGTACGAATTAATTCCATGTAATCATGAAAAAATATAGAAAAATATCTAACAATATTAAAGTATTTATTGCCAAAATTTATTGTCAGCATAAAATGATATCACTCACACGTATATATAATAACGGTACGTATCGAGGCAACTACAAAATAACAAAATAAAGAAAGATTTGCAGATTCAATCGATTTTTTTCGGGTCGAAATCATTCTTCGCGTTGTTGCACGTCTACGTCTCGACTAGGTCACGGATTCGATCTTCGTGCGCATCCTCACACCGGCAAACAATTATCACCAGTCGTCGGTTTTGCCGAGGGGGCTCATCGACCGCGCTGTCAGACGACAAAGACGACAACGACGACGGCGACGATGGCGACGACGATCGTGACGATGACGAGAACGACGAACGAGCCCGCAGACGTCTCCCACGGTGGCTGATGTCAGAAGACGTGCGCGACAAAGTACGTGTCACGCCACTCCCGGTTCGTTTGAACTAATTGCCGGGACTTCTCTCGCTTCCACCTCGTCGTATCCCGTCATCGCCGGGTCCGCCGATTTCATCACACTCCGTCTTTTGGTCCGTTTCTTCCCGTCCTCCTCTCTCTTCCTTCTCACCGCTCTTTTACTTACTCCTTCTTGTTGAATCCTATACTGGCTTCGTCATCTCGCCTGAAATGAGACCCGTCGCGTTGCAAGCGGAACGACACCGATGCACCTGGTATTTTTCAACCTTGACTCGTCCCGCTCAAGTTTTGCATTGCATGGGAATAGCTCGTGGGAAGTGACAGAAAAAGAACTGACGTTAATCAGATCCCCCTCCCCGCCTCTCTCCTTTCAATCGAAAGGTAGTCTCATCGACCGCATTTTCTTCGAAATGCGAAAGTTCAATAACCGAGAATTATAAGCGCGTATTACTTAATATGTGTGGAGGAAATGTAATGATATATAGCGAAGACATTTATTTAGAGACGGCCATTTATTATGGAGACAATAGATTTATTCTTCTTTACTAAAATGCTGCGAGATACTCTCTGAAGAAAACATAGCTCAATTTTTGACAGATATAACAAATATTTTATAGTACATCAGAAGATTTTCAACATTTTAACAATTTTATATATCTATTATATTAATCTTACACCGTAAAAGTGCCTAGAATTTATCTAAGTTTATTTAAAAATTTATTTAAATATTCTTGTTTATATCCCTTCATCTCTAATTCTTTTAAAAAGTACTAAAAAAATCACCGAGATTCAATCCTGGATCTCGTAACGCGCTTAAATCGAAACTCGCACGTACCTAAAATAATTACCATCCGCTTCGTTAGATCCGTGCTCGCTGATGAACTTCGTAAAAGCTTCTTTATCTCCACGATCGCGATTTAATATCTGCCTGCACTCGGCGCCGCGATCACGCGGGCGCGCACGAGCGAGCAAAAATGTCAACGAGCGGCTTGACGGCGCTAATCTTTGCGATCTGCCTCCCTCCCTCCTTCAAAAAAAAAAAAAACGGGGTTCTCTCGAGGTCGACAGGTCTCGCACAATGCTCCGCGCGACAAAGAGCACGACTTTTCGTCCCCCGTCCTTCACACCGCGAAGGGTTCCATCGACCGGGGATAATCCTGTTACGCTTTTATGGATCGTTGACGATGTCACCGGTTCGGTATTGCCGATACCTCGAACAATGCTAAGACCGACAATAGAACCTGTCGGTCAGCGGTCCGGAAACTGTCACCGGAGTGTCGTCGGTTGTGCGTTTCGGTCGGCTTACGCGGTCGAACCCGGACAATGCCGGGGACAGATCCGGGATCGGATCCGATCCCGGACAATGACGCGCGCGTGTCTTGCTGCGTGTCGTCGACCGTCGACCGCAAACGGTCGGTGGTGGCTCTGCGACAAGTGCCAATTTTCGCGGACTATCCGATATAGAATAGAGATTTTTCTTCCTCCGTGACTTCCGCGTGCGGACACGCGATCGCCACCGGACAGGTACCTCGAGGAGAGACACCTACGATCCACCTCCGTCTTTCTGCGCGGATACAACAACCGCCATTGTGTCCTCTGCGGGAACACGCGACCGCAAAAGCGCGAGAGTCGTCGCCGCGCGTGGGTTGTTCGTGTCGAGCTCGCGAAAGCGACCATGGATTTCATCAAACGCGTGAGCTCGCGCGGTGATTAACGTGTCGGCGCGTGGCCGAGCGCCTCTCACGTCCACGTTGCGTCACACGGTTTAATGCCCGTACCTGTTGAGGCAGTTATACCCTGCTGAATTTTACGACAATTTACACGTGATTAGTACTGTACGAAATGTCTGGAAAAATCACTGTGTAAACATTCTTTTAACTTAAGATTCTTTGACCAATTCTTTGAGTCAAAGTTTATTGAACTTTGTTATAGTAAAACAAACTTTTAGAAATTAAAAAGACACCTTAAATTATTTTTTTCTTTACTGTGTACATATAATATAAGATTAAATAAAGTTAAATTATATGTATTTTCTTTCATATACTTACATGCACTTACGTGTATTAACGTGCACGCTTTTCTTTTTGTTTCAGGTAAGTGGAGATACCAATAACGTTGTCGACGATTTACGGTCGAACAGCATAAGTCGGTCAGGTCAGTGACAAAAAAAAAAAAAAAAAAAA
>NW_021849518.1:735769-749609 GCF_003651465.1 Formica exsecta
AAAAAAAAAAAACGCGGAGGATAAAGCCAAAAACTGCACTGTATTAATATTTAGTGAAAAGGTATGAGTTTTCATACTCTTTAAAAACAAACAGATTTCTCTTATAATATTATATTAATTATTACCAGTGGTTATGATCAAGCTTCGTAAATATTCAACCTTTAAAAAAATGATATTCGCGCAGAGTTCGAAGCTCGTTTATCATCTGATAGGGGCACGAAAAGAGAGAAAAAAAAAAGGAAGAACTCACGTGAAAAAAATTCTGCGAACAATGTTTAAATTCGTTACTCATTGTCAGTCGAAGAGTTACGTAACGCAAAAATCGATTCGCTGGTCGATCGGTAACGACGCGGTGCCGATGCGAGAAGGCGTGACCGATCACGGCCAGCCTTGGCACTCGTAATTTATGCGGGATTTGTCATTGTAGGTCAGCAAGATCGGAGACCCGAGATCGAGTCGACGCTCGATCGTCCACCGAATATCTCTCTCTCTCTCTCTCTCTCTCTCTCTTGTGTTGGCTAATGCATCCTTTTGTCTCCGCTCAGCGTGTTATCTGATTACAGCCGGTAGCCCTTATACAACTCGCTGATTGGCTCACTTTGGTGAGTTAAGAACGACTGATATGTCCACGCGGTGGAAAAGTCTCTTGAAAGAAAGATCTCTGCCGTGACGCAACTCGGAGAGAAGAAAGAGAGAGAGAGAGAGAGAGAATGGCGAGGAAAAGGGTTGCAGTTAAACAATAGAGCATTAAAATCGAAAATATAAAAATCCAACAATATATTAATTCTCCTGCAACAAAAAATAGATACATTTGAAATAAATTTAAACTTAATACTAATAATAGAAATAACACAACAAACATCGCCAAAGAGATTGCGTTTACCTTCCGGAATACATGAATAATCATTCATTCTTGAAGATGAATATCACAGGTGAGCGAACGTTTGCGAAACATTTCGCGCTAATTTATGCCTTTGTTCCTCCGAAATAGAGGAAACACTAATTATAAATTAGTCTTTCTCGTGTTTACACCGGTATAATTGCGAATGCCTCTTGTTTGACTCAATGAAACGTTCAGCTTGGTCAACTTTGTGTCTTCTTTCCTGTTTGCCAATCACCAACGCGTAAGGTAGTTCTCCGAGCTCGCCGGAGTGACCACACCCACGCAACAGTATCTCCGGTTTATTTATGATTCCACATGCTCACTGCGTACGTATCGCTGCACTGGCTCGCGATCAAACGGTATTCTTGCACGGGATGTGCGTTTCTTCGTTAGATTCGGGGGCGGAACGAAAGCGCGCCGCAAACAGGTCAGCGATTTAATCTGGCATTGCTCCGAGTATTTAGAAGCTAGCAATCATCTTCTTCGATCGGAGTTAGTGATTTCACCGTCGGAAACATTGCGATAAAATTTATTTGTTCAAGGTCCGATCGGAAGCATATTTTTGGCGCAACGCGCATTGTTTAGATCGATTCGATCTATCGTCTTAGCAGATTTATTCTTATTTTGCGACACGTTTGATGGCGCAAGTGAAACAACAATCGACATACACACACCTTGTATTTAGGAAAGTACAAGTTAATACGTATTTCAATATGTCTTAAATTATAATACGAAATGTCAAACAACTTGACTTGATAATACTTTACGTTCACGGAATCGATCGCAAAGATTGCATCGCGAATGCAAATATTAATTACATCGCTATCTCATCTCGTAGATTATCGATCTGAAATGAATGGCAAGTGTGAAATGGCGAAATATCCAGCATTATCTCTCAATCTGTGTCATTTGCACGAACGATCTCTCATGACTGTCTCGTTCGATAAAGAATCAATTACTTTTCTCGACGAGCGCGTTCCCTTTTCCGTGATTTATACGCGACAATCACTCCTAAGGATCGACGATCTCCGCCGATAGATCGAAGGTTGCGCGGAATTTAATGCGTCATACATCACATTGACCTATCATTAACATGGAGCAATTATCCGCGTTTACGCGACCGACAGAACGGCGAAAGCGGCACTCAGATCGACGCTCGTTCGCCATTCGTTTGTGTGCAAAATAGCTAGCTATTTATCGGCAGCTTTATCTGATCGCATCAATCGACTATCGCCGTGACTAATTCCGAAGAATTAATCCCGCGCGATGGAATTAATATACCGCGAGAAGAGCGAACTCATGTAAATGGAGGGAAAAGCGCTGCTTTTAAACGAACGCCCGTTCGCACGAGAGAAGTATTTCTAATCGAATTGGAATCATATTCGGACACTGACAGCTCGTAGATGATATTTCGGAAAATAAAAGTTTATCTATGTTATTTTCTCCAAATGGATCGATACGCTGTAAAACGCAATATCTGTTTATAATATAGTTTATTGAAGCTTCTATTTTCTCTATATCTTCTATAGTGTATAGTCATCACTATACAGAGCTCGCATACTTCCCTACTGTATCTAATATTTTTCTCGAATGGACTATTTAATCGTTTAGCGATCAACGAATAGAATTAATTGTATGACGGATTGCAGCACTCTTCAAAGATACATAGTGATCGATGTAGTTTGCGATCGATGTAATGAAAGTGTTTTCTCGAACGATCACATCGTTTCACAGCGTCAGCATCCACGAGCATTCCGTTTTAGCCCGCAGCGTCCATTCCCCTAGGTATGTAATCGGCGACACGTAGCAGAGACATTTATCCCACGATACCGGCGTGTGTCATTAATCGCGATCGCGACGATCGACGTACTATCGTTCTGAGATATAGCTCTCAAGATGCCAGACGATACGACATTCTATCACCGATATATCGATTTATCCTCGCCTCTCACCACCGCGTCACTTTACGCGATTCTTCGACAGAAATCACCATCTCTTCTTTATTCGTTTTGAATTAACACACATACCGATTCTGTGCCGTGAAAAGATTCTAACGGTGTCGTAATAACATACAATTAACTCTCTCAACCTCTTAATGATAAAAATGCCTCGAGTTCGAACAAAATAACAGGTTGAAAACTAGTATAAATACTACATAATATTGATAACGAACAAATGGAAAAAAAATAATTTTTTTTTTTTTTTTTATAATATTTAAAGCTATCGAAAACAAATTGAGGAAAATTAATTCATGCTTAGAAAGATCAGGGCTTGATAATCGATGGTATTTTCTTTTGTTAATGCTTAAATTCGTAGGTTTTTAAAAAAGTGTTTGTTTATACTTATTGTTAATATTGCTTCTAATAGATGATTTTCGTCAAAAATCCACGCGAATGAAATGTAATATGTATCTCACGAAAGAGAAATAATTTATCAGAAAAATCAAGCAATTTATTACACTCGTAGTTCACGATAAATCGAATTGCCTCTATTACTTATTCTCTTTATCTATTTCACTATACAGTAAGCATCAGCGATCACGAGGAACGCGCACGCGGCTACGGGCTTCAGGCTTAAAATGATTATAGGAAATTCATGCAGATCGCAAGGCTATTGCCCTGCTTCTGAAATAACGATAGATGTCAGAGAAGGAATGAAAAGCCGCACGGCTGTATCATCCACGGTTTGAAATACTGTTACGAGTTGTTGCATGAATTCGCGCGTTCTTAAAAATTTGAATCATACTTAAATTAATACGAAACGCGCTTGAGTTCAAATGAAAATTGATAGTTAATTAGTATTAATAAGTATATATGTTTCTCCACGCGAGTTACAACCTAACGCAATTAGGTTGCAATCACGCGCTTTGTTCAAGAACAAATTTCAACAAAAACATACGATCAATTTAACGATTCAGAGAGTGGAAGTTATTCGCTTGTTTACTTTTTATTTATTTCGACCTCCTAAACGCATTCTTCAAGCTTCGCGGTTTCCTCTCGAATCACACTCTGCATATCATTCCCAGTCATGTATCCTACCTCGTTTCGCGCAGATCTAGCGCACGAGGTGCATTTGTCCGTTCGAGATAGAGGCGCGGCGCAACTCTTCGAATGGAATCGTCGTAGGTCGTAGGAGAGATTCACGGAGAAAGAAAGAGGGGGAGAGAGATAGGCTGGAAAGCGGCCCTGTTTCTGGAACCGCGGCGCGGCTACGCGCGTTCGAAGCCGCAACAGGAGCGTAAACGATGCAGAGTCATCGTCTCTCTCTCTCTGCGCCCGGAGCCGCCACCGCCGCCGCCCGGTCGGGATGGATGCCGTAATATTAGCATGACAAAGAGACGCTGGGACGCCTTCTCCTCGCTTCTGCTTATACACCGAGGGGCCGCTGCCTCTCAATTCAAATGCGATGGGCGTATGCTATGCTAATATTCTGATCCACCGGCGTTAATGCATTATCAAACGCGGCGAGGTGCATCCGCGTCCTGGCTGGCTGGCTGGCTGGTTGAGCGCATCTAGTCGCGGACGCTCCGTCAACGTCGTACATGTGGATGCACGGGTGTCGTCCCAGAATCGCACGAGGTCTCAGTTACCGCCTTTCCGCCAGTTTTCTCGAATACGGATCCAAGCGGAAGGATTTATCGACGATAACGTTTCTCTTCCCCAACACAAATCAATTAATGTTATTGGAGCACTCAGACAGCGTTAATTGATTTCTCGTAGAGGAGCAACGTCTCGAGCCCGATTTTATTGCGCGCTTCTTGGCTTCTTCTTACTTGGCTCAGAAACATCAAGGCTTTTAACGTTGCAATTTTATTTGACAAGAAAAGACATATCTCGTGATGACGAAATATTTTAGATAGTATCTGCAAAGACATGTTCTGTTCATCCTCGATGCTCCAAGATTTTTTTTTTTTTTTTTTTTACAAGGCGCTTGCAGAATGTATCTACACATTTGTTTAAAGCATTTAATTTATTAATCAAGCTATAAATGAAGAATAAATGAATAAAGAGTAACAAGAATTTTAATTAAATGTAATTTCGCAAATTTATATTATTCGGGTCAATATTAATTTATCCTACATTAAATTTGAATGCGAGATTATATACGTGGCTTTCGAGATTAGGATATATATTAACTGATGTGCTAGATATTATATAGATTCGGCAGGCAATTAAGTAAACTTGTACACGATAAACATTCAAAATTATGGTGCATTACCTGGGTACAAGATACGTTTAATACCCCGTTTTCCTCGATTAAACAATTTTACGATCAATGTTCAGAGTTTTTTTTTATATATTTACACATAGTAGCCAATTTTATAATTACGCAGGAAGTCACGGTACAAATCTCGTTTAGCCGATTGTATTGTGAAAGATTCTGTTCTAAACTTCCCGACATTATCTGAAAGATAAAAATCTTAGTCATTAGTTTCTCGCAGATTGGTCAAGACCAAATCATTTGATCGGAATGACTCAAAGGAAATTACAGGGCAACCTTTATAGCTAATTAATGCAGGGGCCTATTGGGACAGTCAAAGATCGAGTTACAAGATTTTAATTAAGTCATCACATTTTTAACAAACTGATATTATTATTTATGTGAATATTTACGATTTAAAAAAAAATAAGTATTCATATCTTACGTCGTTTTTAAGAAATTTCCAGTCACTTTTAATTGTAAGGAATTGCAATACGGAAGTATACGCATATACAAATCTACTCAGCAGACTTGCGATTAATTTCGAATGCATATTTATTTGAAAAACAAAGCGAATTTCATCGCATTTTCTCGTGAGATATCATTCAATTGAAAAATTTTTATATCAAATTTCCACCAAGAGATCAGAGCACAGGTGTGCGGGATTTTTTTTTTTTTAACGTAAATTACTGCACGAGAAGGATATCCTGTCATTCGTTCTCCCGACATGACGCTTCCACGCGAGCCCCATTTCAATTTTTACGGTGCGTCGAACGTATAACCCGCGTCGCGACGCTCCCCTGCGTACGCGCGCGACTCTGGCCACGAGCGGAGTCCCTTCGACCACAATGGAGCTCGACGCCACCCCCGCGTCGCCGTTTCGCATAAAAGGCGAAAAATCGAGGGGCGCGTCACGTCGGTATTGTGTAACTTGTCGCTGCGGGTCCGTGTGCGGCCGACAGCGACGGCGCGTCGCGAATTCCGGCTATATCTCTGTCACTGAATTATTCACTTACACGTGTACCGCGGGGGACGGAAAAAGAGAAAGAGGAGAAGAGAGTACGCGCGAAAATAGCGGCTGCAAATGGAGAGGAGCAATGGGTACGAATTAACGAGACGGAGTTAAAAAACGTGAAAGAGTAGAGTTGATTAAACTACAGTGAAATAGTTTCCACAGTATCGTTGTAATTATGAAATATATATCATGTATATAGTGTCATGAATATAATTAGAATAAAAATAAATAATGAGCTAAGAAAATAATGGAAAGACGGAAATATTAAGAAAAAAAATATCTATATCAGAGAAATCAAAAAATCCTCTCGAAGCATTATAATAAAAATAAAACGAGAGAGCTATATGAATCATGAGCATCCATCTAAATTATAACGAAACGGAAAAAGAAAATTTTGCAACATATAAGTGACAAGAGCAAAGTACATGCTCATAACGAAGAGAGCAACTTACGGACAGGAGAGCAAATAGGAATGAGAGAAAGAGAGATAGAGAGAGAAGGAGAATGAAGGCGTCGCGACGTCCCAACAATGGCAAGCCGGCACGCTCACGCGGTTCCCAACAATGGCAAAGCGCGGCGCATTGTCAAACTGGTGTCAACTGTCAACCGGTCGTTCCACGAGGCGACAGACCGAGGGAACCTCAAAACGGAGGACGGGCCGGGACCGGGACGTCGTCGCGAGACGCGCGATCAGAAACGGAGCGTGAATCAGAGATCGCTCGACCATTATAAACGACGGATATTCTAGAACAGAGTAGCGATGATATTCAAACGGGAATGTATTTAGATTCTCTTTCACGGACATATCGCGTGTGCAAGAGAGAAATATCATATTCCGAAGAAGATCGAGTATTGAACAAATAAATATAGAGATAGAGTATAAAGTATAAAATTATTTTTTTAGACTTGTATAAAATTAAAATTGATACATAGTTGTTGCTCGTGAATTTCACCTACCTGAATTAAATAGTAATTTGTAACTCTAACTTTTTATTTTATTATTTTTGAATTTTTGAATACATAAATTTTTAAATTACAACATTTTCATGCATGTCTGTAAGCATTGATAATATTCAAGAAAGTATCATCAAAAACAGACATTTATATCACATTAAATTTTAAATCTCTTTGTATTGCCTTCCAGTTGACATAATGTGTTTTGAAATTTTCCATCGACCTCTCTAACCCATTTTACGTAAGACGGTGGAATAACACACGGAACTTTGTCGTTTTTTATTTATTGCCGCATCATTCACTTTGGAGAAAACCTATTTATTGTTTAGAAGGTCGAGGTCGAAAAACAAGTAGGAAGCGTGAGCTTGGATGTCTATCAGCGACTATTTTCTCAGATATTTACAGTGTGGTCCTTAAAATTCTGGAAAAGCCGTAAAACCACAAAACACGACACGCATCAAGATTCACCACCATCTGGTGAAGAATAGGAACGAGTTTATGATGGCGAGAACCACACAGAACCGAAGACGCGACCGATCCCTTTTTCGATGCACCGCAGACACCAACAGGTACGCAATTCCGACCGAATTTATCCCGCCGTCTACTTTACACCACCCTTCGAAATGCGTTCTTTCCCGAGACTATATGAGTCAGTAGTCCTCTTTGGGGCAACAATAAAACGGAAAGCGAGCTTGGCGACCCACCACTGTCATCGGCGATAATCTAATTAGAGCCAAATTGTACCTTCGAGCGACATGTCTGAGAGAAGCCGCTCTTTAAGTTCTTCCACAGCATTTATTCAATCCCATCCATAGTCGCTAATTATTAATCTCTTTGTGGAGTTGGAATAGAGCTAGCTTGTTTTACATTGAAATTTTTTTATACAATTATATTTTACAAGATACAATGGTTTAATTTTGCAAAAAATTTAGAAAAATGCAATCTGAAAAATATTTTAATGCTCTTAATGCTCGATCTTAAACAATAATATCAAGATACAAGAGACGATAATCTTCTTTAAAAAAATTTACTTCAAATTAAACAACAAATTTATCTTTAAAATTAATATTGAATATCTTTCGACATTGCATTGTATTTATCCACAGATTTTTCTTCTCTGTGTTTGGAAAAGCAAATCGCGTGGTATTTGACGCAGCGCGTATCGATAAACGCGCTAGATTATTGCGTATCAAATATCCGAGTATCGAGTCTGCGCGCATCTGCGTGTGAATGAGCTCCGAACGTGTCGGAAAGACCTTCGGCTACGATCTATCGTACGTGTTATTCATAGGTCATCGTCGATCGTCGGTCGTGACTCACGGATCGTCCCTGGCAGCAACATTCAGGAGAATTTTCTCTCTCACTCGGTGTCACCGCTCAAGTCCGACTCTCTGTCTCCACCCGTAACCTTTGCTTTTTCTCACCTGGCTTATTCCACGCGTACATATACGTGTACATGCACGCATAACTGGTAAGGTATCTCGACAGCACGCGCGCGCGCTCACGCTTAGCATATTAAATTGCAGGCCGGTTTACAGCCCGATGACGCGAATAATCGACGAGTTATATTATTATACGCAATGTATATCATTATCCTAACGCATAAATCTATCGGCAATAATGTCGGATGACAACACGTGCCGCATATTTAATACGAGTTTACGATACACACGCTTCCAACTCGCAAAACGTATCGCTTTAGAATCTGTAAACATGTCACCAGAGATTGAGACAGGTAAACAACTTGTCATTTAACAGGTGAGAAAGAATCAAGAGTAATAAAGTAGATAAAATTTATTAAATATTATATTTAATATAATATACATATTTTTTGTGACGTTTGAACGCTAATGAAAATTGATCGAAAAATCCATCATCGAAATTGGGTTCTCTCATATTCATTGACATTTCGCATTAAATTAGTTTTACTTTTTTATCTATAAATTAATACAAAATTCGTAGATTCATAGATACAAAAAATAAAACGCGATAGAATTTCTCAGTTTAAATTTTGTTCAGACTTATTTGATATTCTTCTCAACAGCTGATCTATAGTTCCATAACTCGGACAAGACCAACAGAGAACGTGTTCGGCATATGATTGCAGTGTCACGTGACGCTCACAGGGTATCAATTTTCCCATGAAAATTACACCTATCACACATACGCGACGATATGAAAATATGTTAAGGCGTTATGATCTCTACGCGAAACAGTTGGACTTTATCTCGCCAGATACCACAGTGAACAATTCCGGGTTATTCGTTTTATTCGATCGAGATTTGTGGTGTTAACACGAGCGTATATATATATATACATCTAGAATGTGCCGCGTGCATCTGTTTGCAGTAACATGGGGGTTCGCGTGATGCATATTTCTCATGAAGTCGACACCTTCCGTGACTCGCGCGAGAGTTCGCAGCCCTTTTGCGAACATGTCCATCTCCTCGATACTCGTAAAGCGACCTTATTTTTTACGACTTCCATCCGCCCTCCCCCAGCTTTCCTCCACATCAAGAGCGATTAGCGGAAGGAAGCGAAGTGAAAATCGAAAGGCTCTCTTCTCTTTCGTTCCGCGAAAAACGAAGCGCCGTCACGATTCGCCTTCGTTACGGAACCTGACGAACTTCCGAAGCACTTCGACTTCGACCTCCTTTAGTCATGAAGCCGCGGCTATGCAAAATGAGAAACGTCAGACTCGTCAGAGGACGTTCTCTTCGTTGCTTTTAAACTTGTTAATTGAAGACGTTATTGTAACGGTGCTACAGCTCCGCTTGCCTTCGTTCGAAACTTTACAGTCGAGGAAGTGAAATTTAAGATCTTCAAAAGTGAAGTGTGTAATAGACTCATTTAATGGATGCATTTTATAAAGATTGTTACTCTCGAATTTTTACGCTACCATTTGCCATTTCTTTAATTCAGATTGAAAAATTTAAAGTAAAGATGAAAAGACATTAATAACATATACGATTGCAAAATAACGAATTATAAAGTAAATTAAAGAAATGCAAATTGAACATCAATGTGGAAGTAGAAAAGGAAGGATTTATAATTTCCATTTTTATGTCCAGTAAAGTTCATGAAATTCGTAAAAATCACCGAAAACTAAATGTAAAAATTATTTAAATTAAAAATGACTATTTAATAACTATATGTGGTTCTGTAAATAAAATATTCTTACCGTTAATTTTTTTTGTCTTTTTTTTAAATTTTAACTTTGTAGCGTATCTCAACATGATAATAATTCGTCATGTAGCTCTATGCGCACGTCGGATACTTACACAGAATCACGAAATATATCATGAAAGAATCATAATTTATGCAATTCGCTTTACGATTTTCTTTGTTCTTTAGAGTTACTGTAGCTCGAGGAATCCGAATTTACTTGTACGTAAATATATTCGTCGATCTATGTCAAACAATGCGATACGATTATTAAAAACTCTATGATATTCGTCTATCGATCCAGCTCGGTGATTTTCAACCTTACGCCTTTAAAGTTTCACCTTCCTCGATATCCTAATTTCTACATGCCGAACGTAATGTGTTATTAACTTTATTCTTTACGAATCGCGTTGCAATTTGCAGCAAAAATCGAAAAATCTTGCGGTGAAGGTCGCGATGTCGCTGAAAGAGCATTTCGCGAGTTCTAGCTCCTCGAATTAATGTCTGTTACGTGCAGCGAGTTTTAAAGGGGGAACATACGAACCCCTTCTCTTTGACGATGCCAATAAAATCTCGAGTATAAGCGAATCTATCATCATTTAATTTTTATTGGCCTATTTCTCGCTTTTCTCCTCCCATCGAGAATGCCTTGAGGATTTTAATGCACGCGTCATTATCTACATCGTAACTTTGATAATTAATGGATAAAGCGGCGTCACAAGGGAGAGACATCTCGAGAAATCATAATCCGGTAATTACAGATTCAATATCAAAAACATTTTATTCGCAACTATAATTTTTTCGAAGCGTATACAAATATTCGAAAAATGTAAATGTTGAAATAAAAAAAGTAAGGATATTACTCCAAGGATCTGTCTGAATGTAATGTGATGACAACTTTGATTTTATTTCTCATTTCGTGGTTTTGCATATCTTGAGATATTTTAAAGGAATCATATTTTATAATAATAAAAATTAATAATTATTTCTTTTTCTCAAGGCAGTGAAAGCGAGAATCTCATTCTCCTGATTTTAAAATCACCAAAACTTTGCATATATCTTTGTTAAACGATCGAGTTTGTTCCAACGAATAAATTTCGGTTTCGACCGAATACATGTACATGCGCCAGTAATCATAATTAGCACAGAACAGTTCTAATTACGAGACACGATTCACAATGAGGCCGAGCTTGTTGCTGCTTTTAATAAATTTTACTCCGGTAACGGGACATTGGATGAAAATGTCGGACATTTCGCTCGAATTTTCGCTCGAATTAAATGACGAGATATGGCGTAAATATTCCATGATAATGAAAAGCGTCTCAGCAATTTTTCATTTATCATTATACATCGCGTCTCTATAAATACAATTCTCTTAAGTTATTATGGAATATTCACAATTTAAAAAAAAAAAACGTATTTTATTAGGATATCTCGATGTTTTAGCGTTTATTAGTGTTTTCCCCTTATGTGCCTGCGGTCCTCGCTTCCATGTGTCTCGAAAAATAAGTGTTAGGAGAGTCGAGTGTACGATCGGCATTCGATTGCCGTAAAACTATTTCGAGGGAACGCGCGCGACATAAACGATGAGATTCCATCGTCGACAATAAATACACAATTAAGCGTCGTTGATGTCGATACGAGCGACGGGGATATTTAACGACGTGATAAAATCAGGTGACGAGTGTCACGAGGAATGGACCGTATTACAGAGAGCGGTATACAATAGAGGCAAATTCTCGCCCGCAGGGCGCGTCTCCCGGCTATAATTTAAGATATCTGACAATTATTTTTTGATGGTGTTTTATTCAAGCACTCCCGTGGAGAGATAGAGCGGGCGCGAGCAAAACGGCGGTAACGATCACAAAATGATGAAGTAAACTTCTCGAACGCATTGAGATGATAATTAGAACTGCTGTGCGAATTCATCCGGAAGATGACTCATTAATAATTGCAATCATCTTTATATATGTATTTCTCGATTCGGTCGAACGATTCCACCCACGTTTATTCAACGAAATTCTACCTGGTGCAGATATCATTATACAAAACATATTTTGCACGAAAAATATATATCGGTAATGCGAAATGATGTAGATTTCTGGAAGACAATCTTGAACAAAGCAAAAATATTTCCTACATTTAAAATTATATAATAATTTTAAGTTCGTTTATCACAGTATGTTTCAAAACAAATCTTTATTCTAAATAATACATCTGCTTGCATAATATATAAAATTCGTCATAATTACATACATAAATGAGAAAGAAATATATAAATCGAAATAAATTATGTTTTCTCGTATTTTTTCAAAATACATTTTATTGTTTCAACCATCAAGATAAGTTACTATGCGTGACGGTAAATATACCTCTTGCCACACTAGAAGCGTCTGGCGGAAAAATGAGATTACGCTGGAAATTTAGGATTCACCCTCGAACGCGTTTTACTACGTATTATCCGAATCCACTTTGAATCCTCCCCCGGCAAGGACATTCGATTCCCCTCCCCTCTTAGCACCCCGGTGGCGTCCACCCTCTGTCCGCAATGTGCTTTGCGATTTAAATTTTGTCACGGGACGAATTGCCTGACAAATCGGATTTTCACCATCGCGACGAGTCACCGGCGATCAAAGCTCGACATTTTGTGCGTTCTTTTTTTCATCCATTTTTTCTTTTGTTTCGTTCTATACGAAACAAGATTCGCGAGAATCTAATCGACGGACTGTCCAAAATAATTTGAATATTTTTCAGCCAAAATTGATCCTTTTATTTACCGATTTATTTTCAGCGAGTATTGCTTATACGAAAGCAATATTTTAATGATAACGATCTTAAATGTCACATATGTTTAATTTATTTTTTAAACATGTAAAGCGAGCCCCCAGTGAAATCCTTGATTATTTTCACGTGTAATTAACAAATCGCGGACAAACTCGTCTGAATACGTGCACGACAAGCAGAGTGATAGTGCTCGTGTATCGTTGTAACATGACTTATTTAAAAAATGGCGAATGAGATTTCCGCATCGTTCGGAGAATCAAGATACACGGGAGGAGAGGACGATCTTTCTTCGCGACTGAATGGAGATTCCACGGAGAACGGACGACCACCGAGTGGCACTCGCCGGCTATCTCGAGAGAGATGATGCTCGGCGCTTTAATTAAGTGGCGTCTCCCTTATCCGGCGAAAGAGGCAGCTTCTAAAAAAAAAAGAAAAATGCCGGTCCCCTTTGCCTGTGGCGAATGAAAAGCTTTCGAGCTTCGCTACGCTTGCGATACCGACCTCAGCGATCGCTATTGTCCGCGAACGTCCTATTTAAGAACGACGTGCAACAAGTATCGGCATTCATCTGCGTCTTTTATTTTCGCCGTCTCGCGAGCTGTGTGCGATCTTTTTTTTGTTTTGTTTTTTATTTTTTTTTAATTAATCACTCAGGAGCTGTTGATGATCCGCTTGCTTTTAATAGCGAGATTCATCGCTCTGCCTTTTAGCCGACGTATCAATTTAAATTCGTGTTTCATTGATTATTGTTTAACTTGCAAGAAAAGGAACGAAATATTATACAGATCATACACGTTATTATAATTTTTCTTATGGCACATAATATATATATATATATA
>NW_021849518.1:749693-757050 GCF_003651465.1 Formica exsecta
TATATATATATATAATACATAAGTGCAGAAACATTTGTTTATCTTTTTGAAATGTGAGTAAAGTTTCATGTCTCTTCAATCAAGAAGAAATCGGAGGAGTATGGATGTGCCCACATTAAGGTATCGTTAAGCGAAAGCGGTTAATAAATGATCAGTGATAATTTGTCCCAGTAAAAATCGGCAACGATTAAGCCACAATAATTGCAGCACGAAACCCCGAATCTCCGCCGGATGTCGTGTAATTACGCGGAGACCTTTACGGTGTCGCGATCCAGTGATTTTATCGTCCGACGATTTAACGAGACCCAATTCTGCGTACGCATTTGCCAAAAATAAAGCAAATCGACACGCATGACGCTCCTCGATAATTGGCACGCGATTACGCAGGTCGAATAACGAGAGGACGTGTTCTGAAATGCGGTAAAGTATGCGGAACATAGACGTCAAGTAAAAATTGGGGATCTACAAAAATCCTTGTACTGTTATATGTGCTACACTCTATTTTTATAACTTGTGACAGTAATTAACTCATGAAATCGAGATAAGAAATAATTATACAGCACAACAAGAAATAATTTTTTTCGAATTATCATATATGCGTGACTATGGCTATCATATGTTGGAAAAGATTTAGCGTCAAAAAATTGCGAGGAACGATTATTCTCTTTCTTGTGCCTTTGTTATTGGATTGTGTTATCACGTTATTAGTACCAGTTGTAAATGTGGTAATAGCGAAACGGGCACGGAATTCTCTTCTCCCTTCCCTAGTAATTTTTTTATTTCGAAGGCACTCCTAGTACATATATGCATTTATGAGTACCTCATTGTTAGAGTCACTTTTCTTATACTACGATAAGATCTATTATCAACGTCTTAGCTTCGATAGTATCAGCGATGCCTTTTTTTCTCGCAGCACTCACGTCGATTGAAGAGCGAGAATCGAGCAATATCACGAGATGTAATCTTATCGATGGCAAAAAGCAGAGCCTGGGAATGCAGGCGTACGTCTTCTAATTCAAAGAATCTTCATGAATCGAAAAAGAGGAGGGTATTTTAAGATCGCATAAAAAAACACACGACGATTGCCGGTCGCGCCGCATTACGTTCTTCCTCCTTCACGCCGTAACAATCTCGTAATGGAAAAAAAGGCTTAACAACGTAAGCGTTCGCGCGCGGTGCGGACGAGGGGGAATCGGTAGGGGGGACGGATGCAATTTCGCGAGGAAGATAGAGGCGACGGCCGCGGGCGAAACACGCGTTTCCAGCCGACACACACGTGGCTCTCTCCCGCCGCTACTGTATCAATTCTGTCAATTGTCAATTCGTCCCAGCACGACGTAGGGAGGAGAAACGGGAAGAGGGGGAAAGGGGGTGAAATAAAGCGCCGTTTGAAGTGCGGGATCCGCGTAATCCCATTTGCAGCTAGCGAGGCTGCCGGGAGAAAAAGAGACGAGGATCGAGACAGACGCCGCGGCACTTGCGCGTCCTCGTTCCCGCCGTTGCCCTCTCCTTTTCCCCTCTTTCGCGAATTAGGTAGCCAAATTCGCTCCTTCCACGGGATCGAATCTCATCACTAAAGGCTCCCTCGCCCACCCGGTTCGTTCCCGCGCTTGGAGTTGGTCTTTCCTTTCCGCTCTTTTCTTTTTTTTTTCCTTTTCTTCTCTTCCTCCTCCTCCTCCTCCTCCACCTCCTCCTCTTGCTTCATCTCTCTTTTTTCTCGTCGTCGCAATACTACTCGGCCATCGCCGCATTCGTTCTCCCGCTTTCATCCACCTCCATGAAATCTTTCTATGCACGCACCGACAGCGAAGCAATTGCAACAGAGTGCTCTTTCGCTCGTCCTGAACCTGTTCGAGACCCCCGCGGCAGAGAGCACCGCTCATCTGCTTAGCGATTCCTTCCTTCTTCCTTCCTCTCATTCCTCGTTCTTTTCTTCATCCTACGCGCTCTCCCGCTCCACCTTCTTACTGCCTTCCTGCTGCTCACAGGTCATAAAATTGCGGAAACACGCGTGTCACGATGCGATATGATGCGCTTCCAATTGACGCTTCGATGATTTTATGAAGCTGCGTCCAGAGTTATGAATCCTCTTGTTCTAAGAGAATTAAATCAATATTTAAAATAAGAGATCAAATATTTTGATATGACTATATCTACTGTTCCGAGTTTCGCCCAGAAATCACGATTCCTACTCGTATAAAAATAATTCACGGTCTGATATACAAGCGTATATTGATAGCCTAGACCGTCAACGAGCTGAAATTAATCGGCACCCTTCTTCGTTTACGTTCTTCTTTCAATGGACCGCTCTCGCTCTCCGACTTGCGTTCCGAAGCTTCTCTCCATCCTCCTCTTCCTCTCGGTCGACCTCTTTTCTCCCGTCCAAGCTCACCCTGCCCCCTCTTTTCTGGTACTCTCGCTTTCTGGCCGGCTATTAATCCCGTCGTAGTTGGGGTCCGGGATTATTGAAATTATTATACGGCAGCGAACCCCGAAATCTGCGTCCAGAGTTATGAATCCTCTTGTTCTAAGAGAATTAAATCAATATTTAAAATAAGAGATAAAATATTTTGATATGACATAGAGATCCATATGTATATCTACTGTTCCGAGTTTCGCCCAGAAATCACGATTCCTACTCGTATAAAAATAATTCACGGTCTGATATACAAGCGTATATTGATAGCCTAGACCGTCAACGAGCTGAAATTAATCGGCACCCTTCTTCGTTTACGTTCTTCTTTCAATGGACCGCTCTCGCTCTCCGACTTGCGTTCCGAAGCTTCTCTCCATCCTCCTCTTCCTCTCGGTCGACCTCTTTTCTCCCGTCCAAGCTCACCCTGCCCCCTCTTTTCTGGTACTCTCGCTTTCTGGCCGGCTATTAATCCCGTCGTAGTTGGGGTCCGGGATTATTGAAATTATTATACGGCAGCGAACCCCGAAATCGGAGGGCCTATACATTTCGAGATTCCAGCGCGAGCTAGTTTCGACGCTCCCGTTTTGTGTTCACCGATGTGCGTGTTTGCGTGCACACAAACTCTGGCCCTCTATTTCTCTCTCTTTCTCACGGAGGCCAGCAACAGTGCGGTATCACCCAGGAAGCGGAGACGAGCATGAGAACGAAGGGCCACGAAATAATGAGTCACCCATCTATCCGCTTTCGGTCCATCGTGCGAGCCCGAAATATCTTGTTCCGGCGCGCATCGCATGCGTCTCGTGTCGACCATTTCCACAGGGGAGACAATGACAGCTATCGCGGGCTGCTACCGCAAGATAGACATACGGTGAAATCCGTATTTAAAAATTAAAGCTATCCCGGAGTAAAAATGTGCACCGACCGTAATAGCGAGGTCGACGTTGTAAGGGTCGCGTGCGTTAGGGTGAACCGCACAATTAGCGGCCACTTTAAGAATATTTGCTTTCTACATCGCGGGATTATTGATAGCTACGCAAATGTTGGAAATAACACACGCGCATATATATTCTCGGGTTTTACTTTAAATGCATAAAGTCGCATTCGCAAAATGAATTGGATTATGGATTCAGCTCGTTCTCGCTCCGAACGCTTCGAGAACGGTGAAAGGCGAAGACAATATTCTTAAGATTGAAATCTTATGATAAATAAAAAAAGAGCTGCAAAAGAAAAAATCAAAATACATTCACACAATTGCCTCTATAAGTTATACGATCTCTAATCTTATTCTTAATCTTAAATGCATTCCTCTCGAGCCTTTTGATGCAATATTCACATTTTCTTCAATTATCAGTCGCATACCAATCGCGTAACGATTATTCCCGCATGACAGTTTACTTTCGAGTCTAAGCGACTTGCTCTTTTGCTTCCGAACTGGAATACGTATTTGATAGTCTTGTCGTCGATCGTATAATACACCTGTGCCATATTCCTCTGACCGGCTTGCATAAAGTATGCAATCACCGGCGATGAAAAAACGCGCCGTCGTATATGATATATCATTGTCATTCCTACCGCAATCACATATAACGTTCATATACACGTGATCTAGTGTGGATGGTAAATATTTCAATTTTTCTTTTTAAATAATTTTTAGTTAAGAAAAAAAATTCCATATATAGTAGTTAAATTAGTATGAGTGATTTATTAATGCAGCGAAAAAGAATACTTGCATCATCGCATAACGTGATTCACATTTTTTTATAATAAAAGAGCTATACTGATAATTTTCTTCGAATATCCTTAAATTATTAACTATTCCTTTTCGTGAATAATTTTGCTAATTCTAAATAAAGATAAAAATTTTATTTTTTAGAATATTCAAGATATATTATATCAATTAAATAATTAAATTGTAGGTTACATTTTAGATAAAATAAAAACTATTTAAAAATATTTGTTATTTAAATTGTTAAAAATCTTTAAATATTCGAAAAGCTAGTAGCTATTGATGCCGCTAAAATAACAGCTATTCCTCTTAAATTATAATTCTAATGGGGGATATTCCCTGATACCACAGAACGAGCTATACATACAGTGTGACGAGTCGGTGTCATCATTATAACAATATTACAGATGAGTGAAAGTGTAATATATGTCGTTTCGCGGCGAATTATGCCGTTCACGGTGAAATCGGGGTTTTCATCCCACTTTCCCCTACGACGACCCCTATATATTGCCCCCAGGGAAGGGGGAAGCGCGCGCACACAAGAGCGGTACGGTACGTGCAGCCCTCTTTGTGACAGACGCACTACCTCGCCACGGTGTTGTCGCGTTAATCCAAAGGGGGTGATTGAGAGGTGCGGCCCAAAGGGGGCGTGTACGCGATTTACCTACCTACCTACCTACCTACCCCTTTTATATTACGACGACACGGCGATCACGCGAATACGCGGGTTCGGGAGAACCGTTATCGATCCTCAGCACGTCGTACGAAGAGAGATCGCTCTCCAGGAATTATGAGACTCGCTCTCAGTCATAGCCTCGCGTGTCCCGCGCGCACTCGTCGTTCCCTCTTCATAACGACCGGTTATTACGCCGTTTAACGCGCCGTTTTGTACAATGTCGCGTTAACTTACTCGCTACTTTGTATTCGTGAATTGGACGCGTGAGTACGAAATGAGGAACGGAAGGAGAGAATAGATTTTTTATTACGCGCTCAAGGATAGAAATTTTTCTTCCAAGACGAATTTTTATAAGATTGCGAACGGAGAGATAGATCGATAGATGGATAACGTGTTTTTAATTTTACAATATTTTCTCTTTAGCTGGTGGATAAAAAAGTGATGCTTTTGGAGAAGTTTTTATAGTTCTTTCAAAAGGACCACAATTGTGAAAGAGATAAATTTTTGGTAAGATATAAAAATAAAATCATTATACCGATGCAATTTTTAACAGGAATATAAATGCTGATTTTAACTTTGTTATTTATCTTTAATTTTAATAGTGAAAATAAATGAAAAGTAACGCTAGAAATAGAATCAGACAAATTATTATAAATGGTCCTCTATCCATATATAAACTAAATATTGGCATTTTTTTTAAATCATTGGATATTTAATTCTAAGTCCTGTTATTCTTATATACATAAGCAATTGAGCATTCTATGGCGGCCACATCAGTGACTTTTATAAAGATGGTCTTGCTAAGTGAACTCAATCTTATGTCGTCCCGTGACGTCGCGAGCGCCGAGAATAAATTAATAACCACGTTCTCGCTTAATTGACGTCAGGTTCGCGCGTTCGTTCAAATTAATGGGAGCTCCGTGCGTACCCCGAAAATCAACACAGATAATAACTCGTCCCATCGATCCTCCCGAAGCGCGAAATTAAAATGTAAATTGAGAAACACGCGCGCGCGCGAGGCGGAGATTGTAATTGATTCACGAGGCGCGATCGCGATCGCGTCTCGCCCGCGTACGTGAGACCAAACACCGATATCCGTAAAACGTTCGACAGGTGTTCCCATGACGAGGAGGAAGTGATTTTACAGGGCAGTTAACGTGGTAAAGTGCTAATGTGCAAATTAATATAGCGGTCACTCCATAATACTGGTCGCGCATCACGAATCTTTAGCGGATATGGCCGCTCGCGTGTAATATCTGCACCTACACGTGCATCCGTGAATCGTACAAATCAGTCGACATGTCAAAATAGTTATATTGAAGTCTATACGTCTCTTCCTAATTTCTGACAACGTTCACCTCGATCAACGTAAAACGAAACCAGCAATAACCTTATGTAAATGTCAAGCATTTGCTTGTTTTTCTCTCTAATAAATTATTGTTTATTTCATAGTATAAATAATTGCATTTGTGGGTAATATAACAGAAATAATTCATTAAATTAGTAAGAAAAAATCTTACAAAAGATTTTCTCAAAGATATATGCATGAGAACAGTAATAATTAAAAAATAGCTTCTAAAAATATAGGCTTCTACAAGATCAATAAATATCGACTTATATGACTGCTACTACTATTATCATTCATTATTATTATTATATTTCTTGCATTGTACTAGGGAACTCAACAAATATCTTTTCTTTCTTCGCTCCTCGATAAGAACATTGCATCGCGCGATAAGCAGTCGGTTGCGGTTCGTTGCTATTAGAAGCTTGCCGAAATATCGCCTAGGCTCTGACGAAATTCGCGCGCGAGCGTCCAGAATACCTTTCTCCCGATTAATTGCCGTGACGGCGGTCGACACAACGGCAATCTCTTTTCCTCTAATTAATACGTATTGCACATTTCGTGCCGGTGAATCGATCGCTACCGCGACCGGATTCGGCATCGCAATATTCCGCGATGACGGCGAATCGACTTGAGAAGAGAGGGACACGAAGACAGGCTCGGGTCCCTCGCGTGTCTCCTGAAGGACCATCCGGCTGATTCATCAGTCCACGAGCTTAATTAGCGACGCACTGCGTGAGTCTCGCGATTCGTTTAATTGCCCCGCCGGGACGCAATCTCTCTCCCGAAATTACCTTTCCAGGTATCGTTCTGGGCCTGGCCGAATCGTTTCTGTCACTCGCATCAGACACATCGTCGCATACAAGGACTGACAATGAGTATCCTGCCGATATTATCGTCCCTTTCCGTCAGAGATATCTCTCGAGTTCTTACGTTGCTAATCGTATATTTGTCCGGAAGTGTAAATTTTTCGGCTCGTTATCTCTTCTTCGTTATGCCAGGGATCTCATAGATAATCAATAGTTGTAGTCTCTAAGCAGAAGGAAAAAAACGCTATCTGCTTTGATATAACCAGGTAGACAAAATCCCATCACAAGGTTATATTTTTTGTTCGTATAAATATATTTATATATATATGTGGCTATGTGTGTACAACCTTGTGGTGGGATTTTGTATATATATATATATATATAT
>NW_021849518.1:757160-766018 GCF_003651465.1 Formica exsecta
TATATATATATATAAATACATATATGTATATAATGAATAATGCAATGAAATATACGTATTCCTTGATTATCAGTATATTTTTTTCTAGGAGCTTCCGTAATACAATGTACGTAAATACGTTTAACTCCATTCATGATCTTGTATTCCTACATAAATGTAGTTCATTATTTTCTCGTCCATTATGATAGAGATCCCCTGACGATTAACGGTAACGGAAGAATCCGTAATCGTCGCTTTCTCACAGGATATGTTAACCAATCTTGATGAAGACGACGAATCTCTTGTAATCTTTAACCGCGACCGAAGGGGGAGATTTTTTGCAATTTGTCGGCCGATATTTAGATTCCATCTTGACATTTCTCATTAGACGTTTATTATTCGGACAAACACATTGGCATATCTTTTCTACAACATGGTTTCCGTTACGGTAACGCATACATCTATTCGAGTCCGTGTGCCATCTAATGTATCTCGTCTTTCACGTGACGATTCACCTCCACGGTGAATTAATAAATAAAATATTTTATGCATATTTTTACCGGATGCCGAGATTGTTTTTAGATTACGTAATCGAAAAACGAGACATCGTTGAGACAAATCTCGGCGCTGCCGGAAACGGAGGAAGAAGGCGAACGTATTAGTATAAACGTTCCCACTAAGATAGAGTGCGACCGCGTGCGTATCACAACTTTCAAGGATCCACGATACATACATTACGCACGTAGACGTACGTGCGTTCGTTGACGGTAAACCGCGGAAGCATGCGATTTTTCTGTGCGTTGCAGCGACTGTAAAAATCTCTCTCCCACCACCCGTTTCTCCGCATCAACGTTACCGGACACGGTAATTAATTGTCTCTCTCTTCTCTCTTCTCTCGTCTTTCTTTCTCTCTCTTTCTCTCTCTGGCGCGTCATCACATCGCTATCGGAATCCGCGGGCCTTTATCTCGTTTCGAGAGCCGCACGGTAATTAACTGTCTCTCTCTTCTCTCTTCTCTCGTCTTTCTTTCTCTCTCTCTTTCTCTCTCTGGCGCGTCATCACATCGCTATCGGAATCCGCGGGCCTTTATCTCGTTTCGAGAGCCGATGTTTTCTTGCCGGTCGAATGCTTTTAATCTTTCCTTTCGCCGCGAACCTAATACGTACACGTTATCGAGCCTTCAAATACCGGGGCCGATTTGTATTGCCAATGTATGTTAACTGATCTTTTACGTATTTCGCTATCTTTCTTTAACTTATAGTGCTACTTGGTAATAAGAACGGAGGAGGAAAAATGAGTTAATTGCTTAGTACAGCTGGTCAGTATCGGTGAAAGTTAATAATAGCTAATGTGAGATATAGGAAAAGAAAGTATGGATTAATTATAATTGTAATCGATAGACAAAACTCTCCCATATTTTTTATCAAAGTATATTATCACATTAAATTATCACAATGCGACTTACATTTAGAAAACAGTTAGGAAACAATTAGAGAAATGGCACAAGGCTTTGCCATGCGTCATTAAGACGACGACAAAAATGCGTGCGTAACGTGCAGAAAAAGATTGAACATTATTATTTAAACATCCTTAATATAACACATTATCCCCGTAGTTTCCACTTTTGCGTATTAACACGTAGTAAGCCTTTTTGAGTCTTGAAGAATTCAATTACCCGTGTCCGCGTAAAAAGTTATAATCCTTATTACACATCGGCGTGTAAAACGCAGAACCGTAAAATTATTTCCCGCCGTGTCGTTGATGTATATCAGAGATCACCGCGTAGCGTGATCGCGGAAAAATTGCTGACGATTTCTCCAACCTCTCTTGCACATTGATTTTCTGGAACGGCAACAATGTGAAACCGGTCTCTCTTAAAATGTAGCAGTTCCGTTACAATCTCTGAAATTAGTGTACGCTTTGGAGCATCTTCTTCGAGCACGAAGCAGCGAACGACGCGCGAGTAAGCGAACCGAAAGAGAACGATGCGCTTTCGAGTTTAATTAACGGCCCCGGGGCGCGCTTATGATTTTCCCGATGCGTTTTTCTCGAACTCGTTTCTTAACCCTAAGTTAACGTGATGCATCCTATGAAACAAATCCCCGTTTTTCACCAGTTTCATAATTCTGTGTTTGCAGAAATTCTCAAGTCTGACGTTAATTATATAGTTACCTGTCTCTATCCCTCTCTGGCTCTATTTATTATTACAATTATTTTCTATAACATTACAATATGCTAGACAAAAAGTGAGCATATAAATATTAATCCCCATAAATTCTTGAATTTAGATAATTTTTTTTTTATAGCTGTGAATTATACTTTTTTATATTTATAATATCGTCAAAATATTTTCTCCTTATTTGCGCCAAGTTGAGGGTAAAACTGTGATTTGTCGACGTGATGCGAATTCCGAATGTAACGACGACCGAGCGAGAATTGAGATATCAATCCGTCAAATCTATAAGTCGCACCAAAGCTCTCTGCTCAAATGCCGTGCGGTCTATTTAAAAGCGGCAGATATCCGCGATTTCTCGAAAGTCTCGAGATGGAAACTCGATCCGACACATCATCGGCCCGCGATCCGACGAGACCCGGACGCGCGAGATATAACTGGAAATGAGATAAAGAAAATTGCGAATAATTCAAATCCAAATTGCCACGGACATATTCCCCGACAAACAGCGATTCGATCGCGAGGGGGAGGGTACGGCGATAAAAGGAAGAGGGATAGATAGATAGAGAGGGAGGGAGGGAGGAAGAGAGAGAAGCGAAAAGGAGAAAGAGAGAAAGAGAAAAGAAGCGCGAGCGCGCGCGAAACCACTCTACAACTTTTGATATCGATGCATCATCTCGATCCTCGCACCGGGTTCTCTGATCGATTTTCATTCCGCGGGTTGCATGGCGGCTCGCTATCCGGGTGCTATCTTCAACCACCTCGTCTTCGTCGACTCGCATCTACGGGGTGCCCGAGAAGTAGTCGCGGGACGAAGGACTCGTCAGCGGAATTCTATATCTATTCGTAATCTATTTATAGAATTATTAACACGATTAGTAAAACGCGATCCAAGTTGAATAATAACCGATAATATTATAATATCAAACTGAATATACGCTGAATTTAGTTTGACACATCGTTTCGAAATGCTAATTAAATAAAAGCGTTTAACATGGCAAATTTGAATCTAAATGTCGATGCATTCAAATTATTGGCAGAAGATGTGGAATATTTTCACACGAACGAAAATAAACAAGCTCTACTGTCGCTAATTTTAAGATTTGTGAGAAGGAAAATTATAGATCTCGTGCGGATGATACGTTAATATCGGCTTCGAACAGATCGATTTCCTGTGGCTGATTCCATTTTTTATTGTCGTTTTATTTATGTAAATGCATTTTACAATGAAATTTATAATGACTTGTAAAGTTGTTAAATAAAATTAAGATTCCATAAGAGGACTATTCTCGCTCATGCGAACGCTTTGTGGCGTGCCTAAGGGGTAAGAACGTGCGCTCGGAAGGGACACCTTGTATAAAGATACGTGTAGGGCCCCCCGCTCCACGGGCAGTGTAAGATATCAGCTAAGAAACAGGCCCGTCCGAGACTTTACGACCGCTCTTATAATTATCTCCAATAAATATCTCCGCGGCACGAGAGCGTATATCGAAATACTTCGGCGGGTCAGAGGTGAACTCGTACCTCCATCTTTCGATCAACGCGTTTCTTTTGGTCGCCCCGCGTTCTCACTGATAAATTTATAATGTTAAGCTCGCGAGAGAGCGGCAATATCGCGAGAGGGCCGGCTCTCTACCGGCGCAATAAGGAATGGGCCTGTTTAATAAGTCGGGTGACCACACGCGAACGCGGGGATGAAACCACCTCCTCCTCTTCCCCCTGCTTCTCTTTCCCCACCTGTTCAGGGATCGACGAACTAATTTCGCGATTCGAATCTCGATTAGTCTCCGCGACCTCGCTCGTATCGCGCGTACGCCGCGTACGAGCGCGAGCGGAACGTGCGATCGCACGAACTGCCAGCGATGCGATATAACTTCGATTTGCTTACGCCTCTAACCGGCAACATGTGCAACATTGATGAGCTAGAAGCACAATCGTGTGCTGGAGAGTTAAGTTGAAAGTACAGATAGATTGCGTTGCATTTAAGATTCTCCCCTCGCCACCTCCTCTCGAGCTCGATAACGAGATGAGTTGTTGTATGTTGAATTTTTTGTTCGAAGTAAAACACTTAGAAGCTGATCCTTAAGATTGTTGTACGGAAAGAAGTGCTCGAATGCAAAATCCTCCTTTAATCACAAATTGGCAGACGAATTAGTCACGTGCGTACGCACGTGTGTATCGATAGAAATTCTGTCTAGATTTTCGATACGTTAATTTTTTTTTCCAGACGCACTCGCTCATCAACCACCGAAAGGTTTGATCGAGCGACATCGAGCGATGCATCCTTCTTCGAAGAAATATAGAAGTTATTATCAACTTACATCTCAATTACGAAGGTATCGAATTGGCAATCGCGCGGGTTACAGTCAAATAAAACGGCATGTTAATGAAAGCTAAACTAATACATGCAGCGATACATCGATAACGCACGGGGTCCGTCCGTCCCTCCCCCTCGCGTCGACCCCGTTCCACTCGGCCGCATCTCTCTCTCCGCATACTCGGAGATACCAATAAGACGAAATCGTGTGTGAGATTAACGCGTCATTAAATAATTACAGCGTGCCCGGCTACGCCGTTGGCGGAGATGACGTATAGCAGTCACGCATATACGAGCACGCGTCACGTCGCACGGAGCAGCGCGGCACGGCGCGAGATAACGAATCGGCGAACGGGCGAGCGTATGCACACGCGATGCAACGAAAAAGGAAAGGAGGACCCTCTCGCCCGCCCGAGAGATCCGCCTAATTATTCTTTCCATTTGGACTGCTTCTTTACCCGAGCGTGGACGGAGTCGACGGGTGACCTGGCTCCGCGCTCTGGAACGACGGACTGCCGATGCCGCCGCAGCCACAGAGATATATACGGATACTCTCTATCCCGAACCTACCGCGCGTCTTTGACACACCCATTCTGTAGGGTCGATTTGGATAAATGTCACGCGCGGATAAATATGACCGTAATATTTTTTAATGGAATGTGTGTAAAAGAAACCCGATAGTAATTTACAAAATTGTCAAAAATCACGATGGCTCTCTCTCTTTCTCTCCCTCTCTCTTATTTAATTATTACAGTACCGCAAAATCTTTTAGAAACAATACTTATTTTTATACATTTCTCGATGCTGGTTAAATAAAAATCGAGAAAAAAATTTAATCTTTAAAATAAATTCATTGATTGTTAAAATGTATTAAATTCGAATTTAACAAAAAAAAGACGGATAATAAAAAATACACATTTTTAAAAAACGAATGTTTCTGTAATAAAGATATATATTCTTTTTTCTTCTATAATTTTATACGGGGTATAGAGTCTATAAAAGTATAATTTAATGAAGGGAGTTGGAGTGATAATCATATAAATGTTAACAAGTATGTTGCGCATTCTACTATGATGCGAATCGGTCGCGGTACGACGCGATTGCGTGAGTATCATCGCACGTGCGTGAGGCGATTCGCGCGCGTCTACGTCCGGATGTGACGCTCGCGCGTAAAGGACGCGCGACGGAGCGGACTTTCGAGTTTCCCCGAGACTGATCGCGGAAGAGGGTAACGGGAATGGTAATGCGAATATGTTGGCGTGGAGAAGAAAACGGAACAAGATAACCTCTGCGAACTTGGAAGCGTAAATTGATCACGCCAAACGTCCGCAGAATGGAGAAATTGCGGATAACAAATGATTTATCTTGAGAATTGTGTTGCGCTATATAAATCCATCGTGACATAACAAGCGTTGGGAAATAAAATAAAAATACAATTTACTCATTATTAATCGTAAAATCTGAAATTTTATTCGACATGGACATAAATATGACTATAGAGAGATATAATACTCTTGTGTTATTGTTATTTTATTATAATTAATTATAATAGTTTTATGATAAATACATAAGTAAATAAAAAAATATACTAATTAAACTAATATATAAGAAAGATTTTTTTTTTTTTATTTAGTTATGTTTTGCCTAAGAAACTTTCTGAGAAGCATCGAAACGCATTGGACAAAAAAAAATATAATTTTTTCGACTTTTAATTTGGGGCACAATTTGTGTGCGGCAAATCTTTCAATTTAATTTCGACAGATGCGGGCCATCGTATCATTCTTTTTGTCGCTCCGTTCTTGAAGAATAATTTTGCCTATAGGGAGAGATAATATTCGTAATAACATGAGGAAAGAGTCGGCCGCTTCGCGGGTGACCGCGTACGCTCGGTGTTGCGCAAGCGAGTCGCAGTGGAGCGGCGCCGATCCTGGCGCGGCGGCGTGTGAAAATGACGCCGGTGAGGATGACGGCGTGCCGCGCCGCGCCGCGCCGAGGAATCGGACAGACGACCTCTCTACTCGCTTTCACGGCGCGCGTCCGACTCTCTCGTTGAGACACCGCATCGCACGGATACGCTCGACGAATTCCGGCGGACACGGCCGGCCGAAAGCGGGAACGGGGCCGGGGCCCCCTCGTCCTGCCGGCACACAATGGACGCCACGGTCTCCCGCTGTCCCTCCGCCTCTTTCGTCGTCCTTCTATGCTAATAGGTTTCCCATTTCTTAAATGAGTCCGGGGCGCCGGATCATATCCTTCTCATCTACCGTTATTAATTCCGGCTCGTAATTTTTTTTAGTCTTAATTTAAACGTGGAAGATGTCTCGTGGAAGGTACCGTTGCTGTAGAAGCGCTTCCAAGACGTGAGAATCGACCCGACGTGTTTTGCAGAGACACTTGACAGACCTTTTTCCGATTGCGACAAAATAATATATAACGTCAATTGCGATTCGATCGCCAATTCTGCCGCTTTAAGATTCACGATATCATAGAAGGAGCCCTTTGATCATTCACGGGCCTCGATATAAACATGGACCCGTATATCGAAGAAACGGATGGAGAACCTATACAACCGCTATAATTTTTGAACGCGAGATTGTCCCCGCAATGAATTTCTCCAGCACACCGATGGAGTAGCGGTGACTTTTATTCCCGATAATGACAGAGAAGAACGGGCGGTAGCGGAGAAAAGAGAGAGAGAGAGGGGGGGGGGAGGCAAGGGATGGAGGACCAGGACCCCGACGCGGTACGTGATCAATTTTCGGAGCCTCGGCGTGATGTTGTGCTATAGGTGCGCGCCTAACTACGATTTCGGCGTAATTATATACGTGCCCTCTCCTCTCTCTGTCCGAGCGGCGGCATTTCGAGACGCGGTCACACAGTATATCCCGGGCCTTTCCAACCACACACACATTCGGGGATCCACCGTCCGCACGTTCTCCCTCCGCGCACCTGGAGTCCGTGCACGTCGTATGATTACCGCGCGACAAACCGCGCGCGCTCGCGCGGTTACGGTCCGGTATCGATTCCGCAATTTACGTCGCCGCCTTTAGGCCCCGAAATTCACGGTCGGGGCCCTACGAGACTCGGTGAATCGGCGTGGAGATGGAGGAGAGATCGCAGTCGGAGTCTCGGGCCGTGTGAGGGGAGGGAGAAGGTGGCCCGGTGGAGCGGAACAGGAGGAAGATTGTTGAAGGATGAGCGGTCATCGGGTCTCCTGGCCCGGAGGAGCAGATGGCCACGAGACGAACGTAATTGGCGAGCCATCGAGATTATTGCCCGTGGCTCGTTCTGCCTTTCTCCCCTTTCCTCTTCCCCCCCCCCCTCCGTCCACCCGTTGGCCCCTACAACGGCTTAGGATACGATGTTACAGTGGATTCTTCCTCTATGATATTCCAGATTCGAGGGAACTGTCCTGTGGCAAGTTTAGAGAAACAGAGATGGAGAGCGAGACATTTAAGGGATGATGGCCGGAGGGCTAAGCGGGAAGTTCCGCGCCCGGAGTTGTCCCTGAGAGGTCGCAACACACGGCGCAGTCTAGACTGTCATGCACCTGCTTCGGTGCCGTGTTGTTTCCGCGATGGAAAAAGAAAAAAAAATGGCAAATGAGGCAGAATTGAGGGTTTAAAAACAATGCATTCGCCGAATGTCGATGAATGGCGCTACCATATTACTCTAGCCGTGCTTCGTCTAAACTTTGCGGATCTATTTAAAAGCTAATGAAAATTAGAGAAAGCTCGATATAATTTTGTCGATTATCTCGCTAATTATAATTTTAATAAAAGTCACACAAAATTTCAAGAGGAAATTCTAGCGAGATAAAATGCTGTTCTTAAAATAACGAATATGCTCCTTTTGGTGAAGTACTATAACGTTCAATAATTTCCCAATTTTTTTAAGTTATATATTATATATTTGTCAAAAGTCCTCTTTAACACTTCTGTATTATATATTCTTTTTATTTATATACTTTGCCGAGAAGATTGTCAAAAATTATACCAAGCTTAGAGAGAGAAAGAGAGAGAGAGATATCACCATTCGTGTATTTTATATGGGATATAAAATACTATGATTGAAAACGTATACCAGGTGTCATAAAATATCGTTTACGCTGGCGAGGTTTTAGGCCTCGGTGTCACCATGGCATATTCACCGGCAATCTTCCGCGCCTCGGAGCTGGGAGAATCTGAGAATCTTGGGCCGCCGCAAGAGAAAAGGAAGGCCTGTCGAGGTCGCGTCGACGTCCGTTCGCCTCGACGACATCGGCGCGTCTCGCACACGCGGATGAGCCCCCGAGACCGTGTTATATACGCGCGCAAACACGATCTTTTATTTTCGTCTCCCGCTCTTTCTCGACGCGGCCGCCTGGCATCGGGTACACGACGCGGGTCA
>NW_021849518.1:766482-803982 GCF_003651465.1 Formica exsecta
ACGACGCGGGTCACCTGTCCCTCGCGCGAGTCTGTGAAATGACTTTTACGACGAGCGCTTATCCTGGACCGCTGTCCGCAGGAGGTCCGGCGAGAAGAGCTGACCCCTCGGCGCAACGAGGTGTCTCGTTCGATTTCGCCTGACACAGGTCCGCACCGATTCAGCGCGCCAGCTCGAAATGTAAATTTTATTCCATGTGCGCTTTCGTGTTTCTCTCTCATCTCGGGACCATAAATTACGGGAGAATTGTCGCCGCCGTGAAAATGGCCGAGCGTCTCTAGCTAGATATAATGAGCGGGTGCACATTAGCATTCGCGCGGTGACGAGCGAAGACAGATGTTCGAGGAGCGATACTGCCGCGGTGCTGCTGATACGTCTCTCTTGTACGAGACGACGCAGTTAATCGCGGACCAGGAGGAAACGATCTCGCACAACGCGTTGGAAGATTGCGCCGAGAGAGAGAGAGAGAAAGAGAGAGGCGCAAATTATTACGCGGAATGAAGGCGAGATATGGCATCGGACTATTCCGGCCTAACATATAGTCTTGCCGGCTGATTATAATTTGTCGGTTAAAGACCCTGACGGAATTTACATTACGCGTCTTCTAAACTCTTTTGTGACTCGACTTAGGAGATATATTATGATCGTGTATTCTCTTTCATAGAAATTTGAAATATGTATTAGAAGATAGGAAAAGATTCGTATATTTTATTCCATTAAGTTTTCTCTATCAAGTTTACTTTAATTCTTTGTCTCATACGGTTCTGATTCTCTTAACTTGAGCGCTGCCGTTTTCACTTTATATTTAAAATACAATAATTTTAAAGGCGTTTTCTTGTAAGAAACACGCACGTTAGAAATTTTAATTCTTACTTTAAACAACATTTATATGTATAATGTAACTAACACATTACGTAACTTTATTCTATAAAAATGATGGTTCTTATAACGTCAGTAAAAATCAATACGTTACGTTTTACATGTTTGCATTAAACATACATAGTCATCCTCGAGCGTCCGCGTATTTTTATTTTACGAAGGCTCGCCATTTTCTTGACAAGGACATCACCTGTGGCCGGCGCGAGGCGAGGCTTAACTTTGATAAATCCCTGCCGGGATTTGACGCCGCGTGTCTAAAACACACGACGGCCAAAGCAATTAATCTCCGCGATAATTCGTCGAATTTCGCGATACCGCGCGCGATTTACTGCGCACTTCGGAAGAACGCGGGGCTAATTGCTCATTAAGCTTCGCGAACAACACAAGCATATTCCTTTCTACAAAAAAAAAATTAAGTATAAACGCGCGTGATACGCATCTTTGTACGTGATATGGTTTGTCACGTGTGTGTAAGTCACATCTCAGAAAAGAAAATACATTCTCGAATATCGGTCGTCCTAATTCGGACCACGTCAAGACGATCCGCGTTTCGCATGTCTCTCGAAGAACGAGCACCGCGTTCGCTTTTACGAGGCATGGAGCGAGGCATTGCCGCTTTCCTGACAGCGACATTACCGAGTCCGGTAGGTAGGCAGGAGGAGAGCCAGCCAGCTGGTCACAGTGGCTGCTTCTGCCGCGATGAGCGGACTCGTATCCATTTCCATACAATGGCAACCGCGCGCCATTTCCATACGCGTCGAGTCGCGCTCGTGGTTTCACACGCGCCACGCTCGGTTTTTCGCAATATCGCGAAGCTACGTGCGTGCGTTCGTGCGTGCGTGCGTGCGTGCGTGCGCGCGTGCGTGCGTGCGTGCGTGCGTGCGCGCGTGCGTGCGTGCGTGCGTGCGTGCGCGCGTGCGTGCGTGCGTGCGTGCGTGCGCGCGTGCGTGCGTGCGTGCGTGCGTGCGCGCGTGCGTGCGTGCGTGCGTGCGTGCGCGCGTGCGTGCGTGCGTGCGTGCGTGCGCGCGTGCGTGCGTGCGTGCGTGCGTGCGCGCGTGCGTGCGTGCGTGCGTGCGTGCGTGCGTGCGTGCGTGCGTGCGTGCGTGCGTGCGTGCGTGCGTGCGTGCGTGCGTGCGTGCGTGCGTGCGTGCGTGCGTGCGTGCGTGCGTGCGTGCGTGCGTGCGTGCGTGCGTGCGTGCGTGCGTGCGTGCGTGCGTGCGTGCGTGCGTGCGTGCGTGCGTGCGTGCGTGCGTGCGTGCGTGCGTGCGTGCGTGCGTGCGTGCGTGCGTGCGTGCGTGCGTGCGTGCGTGCGTGCGTGCGTGCGTGCGTGCGTGCGTGCGTGCGTGCGTGCGTGCGTGCGTGCGTGCGTGCGTGCGTGCGTGCGTGCGTGCGTGCGTGCGTGCGTGCGTGCGTGCGTGCGTGCGTGCGTGCGTGCGTGCGTGCGTGCGTGCGTGCGTGCGTGCGTGCGTGCGTGCGTGCGTGCGTGCGTGCGTGCGTGCGTGCGTGCGTGCGTGCGTGCGTGCGTGCGTGCGTGCGTGCGTGCGTGCGTGCGTGCGTGCGTGCGTGCGTGCGTGCGTGCGTGCGTGCGTGCGTGCGTGCGTGCGTGCGTGCGTGCGTGCGTGCGTGCGTGCGTGCGTGCGTGCGTGCGTGCGTGCGTGCGTGCGTGCGTGCGTGCGTGCGTGCGTGCGTGCGTGCGTGCGTGCGTGCGTGCGTGCGTGCGTGCGTGCGTGCGTGCGTGCGTGCGTGCGTGCGTGCGTGCGTGCGTGCGTGCGTGCGTGCGTGCGTGCGTGCGTGCGTGCGTGCGTGCGTGCGTGCGTGCGTGCGTGCGTGCGTGCGTGCGTGCGTGCGTGCGTGCGTGCGTGCGTGCGTGCGTGCGTGCGTGCGTGCGTGCGTGCGTGCGTGCGTGCGTGCGTGCGTGCGTGCGTGCGTGCGTGCGTGCGTGCGTGCGTGCGTGCGTGCGTGCGTGCGTGCGTGCGTGCGTGCGTGCGTGCGTGCGTGCGTGCGTGCGTGCGTGCGTGCGTGCGTGCGTGCGTGCGTGCGTGCGTGCGTGCGTGCGTGCGTGCGTGCGTGCGTGCGTGCGTGCGTGCGTGCGTGCGTGCGTGCGTGCGTGCGTGCGTGCGTGCGTGCGTGCGTGCGTGCGTGCGTGCGTGCGTGCGTGCGTGCGTGCGTGCGTGCGTGCGTGCGTGCGTGCGTGCGTGCGTGCGTGCGTGCGTGCGTGCGTGCGTGCGTGCGTGCGTGCGTGCGTGCGTGCGTGCGTGCGTGCGTGCGTGCGTGCGTGCGTGCGTGCGTGCGTGCGTGCGTGCGTGCGTGCGTGCGTGCGTGCGTGCGTGCGTGCGTGCGTGCGTGCGTGCGTGCGTGCGTGCGTGCGTGCGTGCGTGCGTGCGTGCGTGCGTGCGTGCGTGCGTGCGTGCGTGCGTGCGTGCGTGCGTGCGTGCGTGCGTGCGTGCGTGCGTGCGTGCGTGCGTGCGTGCGTGCGTGCGTGCGTGCGTGCGTGCGTGCGTGCGTGCGTGCGTGCGTGCGTGCGTGCGTGCGTGCGTGCGTGCGTGCGTGCGTGCGTGCGTGCGTGCGTGCGTGCGTGCGTGCGTGCGTGCGTGCGTGCGTGCGTGCGTGCGTGCGTGCGTGCGTGCGTGCGTGCGTGCGTGCGTGCGTGCGTGCGTGCGTGCGTGCGTGCGTGCGTGCGTGCGTGCGTGCGTGCGTGCGTGCGTGCGTGCGTGCGTGCGTGCGTGCGTGCGTGCGTGCGTGCGTGCGTGCGTGCGTGCGTGCGTGCGTGCGTGCGTGCGTGCGTGCGTGCGTGCGTGCGTGCGTGCGTGCGTGCGTGCGTGCGTGCGTGCGTGCGTGCGTGCGTGCGTGCGTGCGTGCGTGCGTGCGTGCGTGCGTGCGTGCGTGCGTGCGTGCGTGCGTGCGTGCGTGCGTGCGTGCGTGCGTGCGTGCGTGCGTGCGTGCGTGCGTGCGTGCGTGCGTGCGTGCGTGCGTGCGTGCGTGCGTGCGTGCGTGCGTGCGTGCGTGCGTGCGTGCGTGCGTGCGTGCGTGCGTGCGTGCGTGCGTGCGTGCGTGCGTGCGTGCGTGCGTGCGTGCGTGCGTGCGTGCGTGCGTGCGTGCGTGCGTGCGTGCGTGCGTGCGTGCGTGCGTGCGTGCGTGCGTGCGTGCGTGCGTGCGTGCGTGCGTGCGTGCGTGCGTGCGTGCGTGCGTGCGTGCGTGCGTGCGTGCGTGCGTGCGTGCGTGCGTGCGTGCGTGCGTGCGTGCGTGCGTGCGTGCGTGCGTGCGTGCGTGCGTGCGTGCGTGCGTGCGTGCGTGCGTGCGTGCGTGCGTGCGTGCGTGCGTGCGTGCGTGCGTGCGTGCGTGCGTGCGTGCGTGCGTGCGTGCGTGCGTGCGTGCGTGCGTGCGTGCGTGCGTGCGTGCGTGCGTGCGTGCGTGCGTGCGTGCGTGCGTGCGTGCGTGCGTGCGTGCGTGCGTGCGTGCGTGCGTGCGTGCGTGCGTGCGTGCGTGCGTGCGTGCGTGCGTGCGTGCGTGCGTGCGTGCGTGCGTGCGTGCGTGCGTGCGTGCGTGCGTGCGTGCGTGCGTGCGTGCGTGCGTGCGTGCGTGCGTGCGTGCGTGCGTGCGTGCGTGCGTGCGTGCGTGCGTGCGTGCGTGCGTGCGTGCGTGCGTGCGTGCGTGCGTGCGTGCGTGCGTGCGTGCGTGCGTGCGTGCGTGCGTGCGTGCGTGCGTGCGTGCGTGCGTGCGTGCGTGCGTGCGTGCGTGCGTGCGTGCGTGCGTGCGTGCGTGCGTGCGTGCGTGCGTGCGTGCGTGCGTGCGTGCGTGCGTGCGTGCGTGCGTGCGTGCGTGCGTGCGTGCGTGCGTGCGTGCGTGCGTGCGTGCGTGCGTGCGTGCGTGCGTGCGTGCGTGCGTGCGTGCGTGCGTGCGTGCGTGCGTGCGTGCGTGCGTGCGTGCGTGCGTGCGTGCGTGCGTGCGTGCGTGCGTGCGTGCGTGCGTGCGTGCGTGCGTGCGTGCGTGCGTGCGTGCGTGCGTGCGTGCGTGCGTGCGTGCGTGCGTGCGTGCGTGCGTGCGTGCGTGCGTGCGTGCGTGCGTGCGTGCGTGCGTGCGTGCGTGCGTGCGTGCGTGCGTGCGTGCGTGCGTGCGTGCGTGCGTGCGTGCGTGCGTGCGTGCGTGCGTGCGTGCGTGCGTGCGTGCGTGCGTGCGTGCGTGCGTGCGTGCGTGCGTGCGTGCGTGCGTGCGTGCGTGCGTGCGTGCGTGCGTGCGTGCGTGCGTGCGTGCGTGCGTGCGTGCGTGCGTGCGTGCGTGCGTGCGTGCGTGCGTGCGTGCGTGCGTGCGTGCGTGCGTGCGTGCGTGCGTGCGTGCGTGCGTGCGTGCGTGCGTGCGTGCGTGCGTGCGTGCGTGCGTGCGTGCGTGCGTGCGTGCGTGCGTGCGTGCGTGCGTGCGTGCGTGCGTGCGTGCGTGCGTGCGTGCGTGCGTGCGTGCGTGCGTGCGTGCGTGCGTGCGTGCGTGCGTGCGTGCGTGCGTGCGTGCGTGCGTGCGTGCGTGCGTGCGTGCGTGCGTGCGTGCGTGCGTGCGTGCGTGCGTGCGTGCGTGCGTGCGTGCGTGCGTGCGTGCGTGCGTGCGTGCGTGCGTGCGTGCGTGCGTGCGTGCGTGCGTGCGTGCGTGCGTGCGTGCGTGCGTGCGTGCGTGCGTGCGTGCGTGCGTGCGTGCGTGCGTGCGTGCGTGCGTGCGTGCGTGCGTGCGTGCGTGCGTGCGTGCGTGCGTGCGTGCGTGCGTGCGTGCGTGCGTGCGTGCGTGCGTGCGTGCGTGCGTGCGTGCGTGCGTGCGTGCGTGCGTGCGTGCGTGCGTGCGTGCGTGCGTGCGTGCGTGCGTGCGTGCGTGCGTGCGTGCGTGCGTGCGTGCGTGCGTGCGTGCGTGCGTGCGTGCGTGCGTGCGTGCGTGCGTGCGTGCGTGCGTGCGTGCGTGCGTGCGTGCGTGCGTGCGTGCGTGCGTGCGTGCGTGCGTGCGTGCGTGCGTGCGTGCGTGCGTGCGTGCGTGCGTGCGTGCGTGCGTGCGTGCGTGCGTGCGTGCGTGCGTGCGTGCGTGCGTGCGTGCGTGCGTGCGTGCGTGCGTGCGTGCGTGCGTGCGTGCGTGCGTGCGTGCGTGCGTGCGTGCGTGCGTGCGTGCGTGCGTGCGTGCGTGCGTGCGTGCGTGCGTGCGTGCGTGCGTGCGTGCGTGCGTGCGTGCGTGCGTGCGTGCGTGCGTGCGTGCGTGCGTGCGTGCGTGCGTGCGTGCGTGCGTGCGTGCGTGCGTGCGTGCGTGCGTGCGTGCGTGCGTGCGTGCGTGCGTGCGATATCGCGAAGCTACGTGCGTGCGTTCGTGCGTGCGTGCGTGCGTCTACGTGCGTGCGTTCGTGCGTGCGTGCGTGCGTGCGTGCGTGCGTGCGTGCGCTGCGTCCTGCGTACTTGCGTGCGTCGCGGTGAACGAGAAACCGCGGAGCATCGATCCGCGCTGCACGCGTTACCTTTCTCGGCGGGGATTAAAACGTCGTTAAGCCTGCAACTCGAATTACTCGACTTTGTTTTTGCGCGCTTCTCATTAATTCCGATCTATTAACTTAAAGGACGCATATGGATCATTTTGACCATATCGATATTTTAACAATAGAATATTCTTAGAAGGCTTTAATCAATAAAAAAAAAAATGTTTAAAATTATAACACAAATACATATAGAATACGTATTAAAAAGTCAACGCGCGCGATGATTTCTTTATCTCGTTTACTTTAATCATTTTATAAATTTGTATCGCCCGAAGATTAAAATAGTAACATTCCTTCGTCAATTTAAGCCAATATTTAAATACACGGTAGCGAAATGCGCAACAACGTGGAATGCGCATAAGATTTATGTCGAGGAGGTGCTGAGACTGACAACGATAGGCTGCTGCAGCATCCGTGGATCGTCGTTGCAACCGCGCTGATGTACGCGAGGCACACGGTGGAGTTGACAATGAGCGTCTCACCCGTAGATTTATTTCACGGGAAACGCCGACGACGACAATGATACGACACGGCACGGAGGTCGTACGACCTCGTGGCATCTCCTGATTGATGCTCGACTTTGCGTGTTCGCGCGCATGCCTCTACTCGCGCGCATATTAAATTCCTTCTCACCATTATTAACCGTCCCGCAGGCCTCGGCATCTGCTTAACGTTACGTATTCCGCGGGTCGTTACGCGTATATGTACATATGTGTGTCTTCGTGAACTCATCGAAACATACCTGACGGAATACGAGCATACGATGCAAAATTCGCCCAATTAAAAAGAGTAGAAATATTTCATCTAGTTGAGATTAAACTTTGATATAAATGTAATGATCAAAATTTTATGGATATTTAATATTGTATATAAAATTAAAAAAAGTAAAATAATCATTACAAATTTTCGAATTTTTTAAGAAATGACATATTTATATGACAGCTATAAAATTATATATTCACTTCTATTGTGTACGTAATACAGACTATTTTATATCTAAAATTTAGAATTGCGATTCGGCTCACGGGTAGATAACCGTTACGACCCTTTGTGCCGCGGTAGGATTCGGCTCGAAGAGTGCCAAAAGACGAGGTCGTGTCTCGTAACTCGTACAAAATCTGGTTAGAGTTGTAACTTTCCTTCATTCAGGTATAAAGAGAGAGAAAGAGAGAAGAAAGTTCAAAGAGGAAGAGACGGCACATGGGCGGCGTTCTCGCGGGAGCGAGACGCGCTCTCGCTTCCCGGTATTTTGGTCCAGCCAGCGGAGGACGCGTTACTCCTCTCTCACGAACGGCAGGTGACACGTCGAATAGCCGACCACCGTGATCGCGAACGACGCACGGCGAATTTTATTATCTCGTCTCGACCCTGTTTCTGTCTGCCCGCTCGCATTTCACCGCGCTTTCAGGAAAGCCGAGAAACCTTTCGTACTAACGATTGGGACAGTGGATTGTGTATCATATATAATCCTATATAGTCTTGTCCCTCTATTTCAGCATTTTTGAATAATGGAGATTAAGAGGCAAAGAGGAAAAAAACAAAGTTAAACTTGAATTCTTTATAGGATATTATATAAAATTAATTGTACGCATCTGATAGTTATATAAGAGATCGCAAAAATGCAAAGCTAGAAATTTATAGAGCAGCCTCGTATCTCGAAATGTAAAAATTTAATAAATATAATTAATTTGTGGATCGCTCTGTATATAAATTTAGTAATGCCTGCCGAATTAACGGAGATTTTACTCGAAGCAATATAAAAAGTTAGTTTAAATGAAGCCGGAATGTTTTTCAAAGCATCCCCGACCTTTGTACAAGCTTAGATTTAAAAATAGGGCACGCGCACACATAAATCTAAAAACAGTAATTTGCGTGTCAGTCAGTTGCTTGGATTCAACGCCGCCTTGCCGGGCTCGCTAATCGAGATAACGAACGAATCGTTGATTTCTCAGCGCGGCGCTCGCGCTCGTGCGAAAGTTGGCGAATGTAACGGGTGACAAGTTGACGCGTGATACGTGCCAACGCGCCCGTTCGGACCGTGCTCGTTAGTTCGTGCGTCTTTATCCGCGAGAAGAAACGAGACGGGAATCGATCGATCGAAGGCGGGGGGGGCGAATCGTATCGTGACCGACCGGAGAGCGTTCGGGGTCGACGGCGTCTTCCGGGAGGCGACGCGCGCGGAGACTTCCGTTAATTCCGTTCGTTTCCTATTAGCGATCACGAATAACTCGGCTATACGTATATGTATGTATCCGGGGCCCTATTCCACCTCTTTCCTCTCCACCCCTATAACGCGCCCTTCCTTCCCCGCGCAACAAAACTCATTAAGCGTCTGTCCGTTTGTTCCGATATATGTTAGCGAGGCTCGCACGTATGCGGTGGAAGTTGTAAACGAATTAACGATGTGTCGTGGCCCTAGCTCGCGCGCGATGGCATCGGTACATCGTCCCCCGGCTGGCGGAATGCAATTCCGCGTACAATTAACCGCCTAGGAAGCGACAGGTTCCCCGGCAATCGGTTTATGCCGTCGCGCCGCCGTGGGCGGAAACCGTCTTGGATCGGGCCACGGTCGTTAAACCCGCGGCACGATGCGGCCTGTATGTGTGTCGTAAATTGATATCGGCCTAACCGGCTATTACCGACAGTCACCGATGGACTAATGTCGATTAACGATGTTTGCTGAAATTGCTCTCTTCCCAATTCGTTCATATTATGCGCGTTGAGATGCATCGTGGTGATAGTTACGCATAGTAAACCATCGACAGGTGAGAACATTATTGTAAATAGCCTAACTGTATTTCCAATGCTTTTTTTGGGGAGAAATTTATGAAATATTAAGATATATATCAATTAACGTTGTTTAAGATCGAAAAAAAAAAATATATAAAAATTGTGTGGTGAGTAGTTGCATGGAATACTACTTTTATAACTGGAGATTGTAGGGGACAAGTCACTTTATCAGATATATTTTTAAAGAATATAAGCTATCATAAAAATATGATGAAATGATCACGCCGATAATATGCGATATTGATATCAATATTACGATATTGATACCTGTTTATTACGAAAATATGTTAGTATTTTTCCATTCTATTTCGTCCGTTAGACATTCTTGAAAAAATTCTATTTTCGTGGAAACGACACCGCTCAGCTCGCAACGATTCGGAATTAGCATAAATCGGATGTTTTAGCAAATTATAGATGATCTACGCGGCTAGGCGTGCGCTATTCCGCGAAGCGTGTCCCCGCGTTTCGTAACGTCACGGAACAGGTGGACAGTTTTCGAAAATTATAGATCGGACGGAACTCCAGAAAATTGCCCGCCAATTCCACACTTCGCCGTTTTCATTATGGTGTCGTGACGGAGGCCAGAAAAAAAGGAGGAAGATCCAGGAAGGCGAGGAAGGCATTTCGGACAAATTATCGGCGGACCGTTGTGCAGCGGAGAGAGAGAGCACCCGGGTTATGGCTCCGGTGGCTCTCCTAAGACCAATTATTCGGACAAACCTAATTATCTGCCCTCTTCTCCTCCGTCCTTTTTCCACTTGCCCCATAAAAAAAGTGGACAGGTTGCTACGAAGTTCTCGATCTCGCGCAGTCGGAAGCCAAGCAGATGTCGCGCGGCCCATAAATGTCTATATTTTACATACGCGCTCGTGTCTCTAAAGACAATGGCATAATTAAAAAAAACTTTAGTGACTCTTACGAGGTGCACTACATTAACATAATTCAGTATATATCTGCAATATGTTTTACAGGGTATGTAAAATTCATTATCCCGTTTAAAAATCACTTTATTCGAATTTTAGCATTTTAGCAGCTACTAATATTGACGATAACCGTAATATCTCCCTGCCCCCTTCCCCCTTCGTTCCCCGCAGCTGATTGCGATTCGCTGCAACGTTCAATGTTTGATCGGAACAAACAAGAGGATGTTGTATTAAGCGAATAAAAAAAAGTGAATGATTATTTTACCCGTCGCACATCGAACGCGAAAATTAAATCATACGTTTGATAAAACTTGTCCAATCCGCCGCGTGACTGTTACATTTATTTCAATCAGTAAAATCGAATCCAGTCCTGTTCCTATTATTCGTACGTTAAAATGAAAAAAAAAATATACTGTGTAATTTTTTATGACATTCGTATGTAAATAGTCACATACAGTATATATTTTTATTAATTGTATTTTTTCAAAGTTTTTCTGATCATCTTCAGTTCTTCGAAATAAAGATAATCTCAAATTATGCGATTTATTCATCATCAGTAGAATTTTTTTACTTCTTCAAAATACTAAAGCTTTGTCCCCTCTCATTGGCTCACGATCGGAGCAGAAGCGGGTGACGAGACAATCGAAATGAAGTTCGAACCTGTCGAAAGAGCCGGAACCTCGAGCGAAGGCTCATCCGGGTCGCCAACTTTAATTCGGACGGCCGACATATGGCGGCTCTTGGGCGCGCTGCGGCCTGCGCACGACTGACGTTACGGCGTAGTCGACGACAGGCGATCTGCGGTTTCTGTCATTTACCGATAATCATTCGGTGTGTTCACCCTGGTGTGCGCGCCACCCTATTAATACACAGTGGAGCCCGTGGGCTAGCTTCCGGCCTCCGGTTGTAAGTGCAAACCGGCCGGCTTGCGTCGCGTCGGTGCGCAATGGTCTCTCCAAATTGCTCGTCCCCGGAAAGATGACACGTGGCCACGACTCGGTCTCGGTCGTTACTTTTATTACTATGCGTATTGCTTCCGGTCCCGAGGACAGACCGGCACGGAAGCGCGGCGAGCGAGAGCAAGAAGCGTTATCTATTATCGGACAAGTCTATCGGGCAGGTGCTCGTAGATAGAAGCCCTGAAAACAAGAACTTGTCCTTCGCGACGGTAATCCCGTAATGTTATTATTAGCTTTCGAAACTCTTTTTTTTTTTTTACCGAGATGAGAAAATAATTGTTTCTGCGATAGTTTCCGTTAATGGATTGCTCAATTGTCTCACTTGCGTTACTAATATTTAAATATATGTGTAGGCATCGATATTGAAAAGTCCTATTTAAAAAAATTGTGGAAAAAGTACGAGTATAGTATGCGTTAAAAATTGATTCGATTTTACATACAATCCGAATTATTTTACTAAGACTGTATAATCAAATCTAGCATAAATTGTCGAAATTCAAGAATATGTATTTGTTTTCCTGTGTGCTCTTTATATTTTTAATCAGACTTTATTCTTCTTTCGAATTTTAGACATTTAAATACCAATAGTATTTAGATTCCAACGTTTCAAAATTATCTTTCTACCGAATTTTTACAAATCTTTATGTCAAGAAAGCATGCATTTTAAAATTAAACACGCAAACTCCGTGATATCCAATTTCGATTATTTTATTCATTGCATCGCAAGTTTCGGCAAGGCGCAATTTTTGCTCGCGACTCGGCACGACATCTCGTACAACGTTTCCCCGTACTGACGAATCCTTGAATAATTCACGGTAAAGTATCGCCGACTAGCTGTCTGTCATATCGCTAATAGCACAGATCCGTCTCGAGCCGCGGCGCGCTTTTCATTTCCAGTCGGCTTAACGCTCGTGTCGCACGCGAAAACGGCGAGACGACGGGGAAATTAAGGGCTCTCGAGACCGTCACGTTGGGAAAAACGAGGAGTTCGTCCTCTCTCGACAAGGACGACTGTCCAACCCTCGTTTCGCGAGCACGAGGAATGATCTCTCGACTAAAGCGGATCCCTCAAGTTTCGCTCTACGGTCGACGCGACGTCGACATTGGCGGCAGGATCACCCTTTCGCTCTGCCGCCCGTTTCCTCGGCGTCTTTGTTCTTTCCTTTCCATTTTTTTCGTCAGCGAGACGGTAAACATTCAGGACACGCAAGCAAACGCCCGACCTGTCCCGTCCCGTCGCCTTCGCCTCACCCCTCGCGGATTGCAAAGGGGTTCGATCCACCCTAACGTTTCGCTTTTTCATAATAAAATCGTCATGCGGTGCCCCGATTGGCTGGGATCACTCGAAGGGTCTCACAATACATCGGGGGCTTGTCCACGCCAATATTCGTGGGGCGAGGTGCGCATGAGGGCGAAAAAGAGGCAAGGAATGCGCGAGCGAGAAGGAGAATATCGGAGGGTGAGGACAAAAAGGGGCAGAGAGAGCGCGACACATCAGTTCTCTCGTACTGAGGCTGTCGCTGTGTAAATAGGGCACACCAAGAGACACACGCCCCACGCATTGTGCGTGCCCTCTCGTCTGAAGGGGCGCCCTTCTGTCCCCCTTGACAAAGGGTTGTCCCGGGCGCGCGGTCGCTTTAAAACTGAATTTTTTATTCAACCGACAGGAAAGCGGCCATCATACGCGCTGCCACATTCCCTGTCTTTCGCCCTTTTTCTGCGAACGCGTGCGTGTACAGCCGCATTCTTTTCCTTCTGGAACGCGTATGTTCCCCACGTCATATCAATAAACGGATACAAGAATTTATTTCTCGAAATTGAACACATTTCTTATAATCTTTAATATAGATATCATAAATTTTACATTAAATTTTTGCTACTTTTTAAAACTATATGGACTGATAAAAATGGTGAAATAATAAAAGACAACATTGATAACAAAAAAAAAAAATGGAAAAATAATGGTAACGTAACTGTTCCTTAATCCCTGCATTGATAGTCCTGCATTGACAGTCCTAAATCTGTGGCATGTTTAATATCCCGCTCATAACGCGCGGGTTTCATCGGTACCGAACAAAGGAGAGCTCCGTTTTTAGTCATCGTTGAGCCAGAAGAATGGCCAAAATCGCCATCATCGTGGGACGTACGCACGATCCACGGGTATAGAGGGCGGGAGATGACTCGGGGGATGAGAGAAGGGGGTTTTGGAAAGGGCACTAAGTACACAGATGCACGCGTGCACGTCCTACGGAAGGTACTTACCGCCCCGCGCACGAGTGATTAGCGATATTTTATTTCGCATGGGAAACCAGACAGATGAGAACTAGTTGAGTGGGAGCTCAGCTCTCTTTCATTAGGGCAAGTCCCCTTCTCTCTAAACCCCGTCCAAATCACCCCCGTCCCCAACGTTCCCTCCTCTCTCATTTACCCTACTTTCCTTCCCCTCTTCTCTTCTTCCTCTCCTCCTCCTGTCATTGCTTTCGCAACGTCCCTCGACACTGTCACGATGGCGTTACATCCAATATCCTCTGGCTTTCGATCGAGCGATTCCAAAATGGACAGGTTTCATTGAAAGAACGGCAAGGAAGCGATGTCGCGTGCAGATTTATCGATTATAAATCAGTCCGACGTTTACTGGAAAAATAATGGTAACGTAACTGTTCCTTAATCCCTGCATTGATAGTCCTGCATTGACAGTCCTAAATCTGTGGCATGTTTAATATCCCGCTCATAACGCGCGGGTTTCATCGGTACCGAACAAAGGAGAGCTCCGTTTTTAGTCATCGTTGAGCCAGAAGAATGGCCAAAATCGCCATCATCGTGGGACGTACGCACGATCCACGGGTATAGAGGGCGGGAGATGACTCGGGGGATGAGAGAAGGGGGTTTTGGAAAGGGCACTAAGTACACAGATGCACGCGTGCACGTCCTACGGAAGGTACTTACCGCCCCGCGCACGAGTGATTAGCGATATTTTATTTCGCATGGGAAACCAGACAGATGAGAACTAGTTGAGTGGGAGCTCAGCTCTCTTTCATTAGGGCAAGTCCCCTTCTCTCTAAACCCCGTCCAAATCACCCCCGTCCCCAACGTTCCCTCCTCTCTCATTTACCCTACTTTCCTTCCCCTCTTCTCTTCTTCCTCTCCTCCTCCTGTCATTGCTTTCGCAACGTCCCTCGACACTGTCACGATGGCGTTACATCCAATATCCTCTGGCTTTCGATCGAGCGATTCCAAAATGGACAGGTTTCATTGAAAGAACGGCAAGGAAGCGATGTCGCGTGCAGATTTATCGATTATAAATCAGTCCGACGTTTACGACTAACGCGATGCGGCCGTCATTGTTTCCACGACGTTTATTGAAGCGGCGCGACGTCCCCGATCTATTACTCGCAGTTAATTGAAGTTTTAATGAACACTCTAATGAGCGCCAGTTATTTCTTTCGGATAACAGGTATACGCGATTGAGAGATAAACGGTAACTTTGTAAAGGATGAAGCGTCCACTGTGCGTGTATAATGTATATTAGATATTTCCTGATTTATATGATATTACATATAATTATAATTAATACACAAAAACTAGCCAATTATATTATAAATAATCTTATAACATTAATGTGTTTAAAAATCATAAAAAATTTAGAAATTTCGGAAAAATGTCAATATTTCTTGTACATAATCGCGTTACATAAATCATTACGTTTAAAAAATCTTTTTTATTTTTATTTTTTTTTCATATAAGTAATATGGAGAAAATAAAGAAGAAATAAAAAATGATCAATTCTATCTAAATAATTTTCAAGGCATATATCTAAAATTTGTGTATTTTACGATATTGTGCAAATAATTATAAATAAAAAGTTAGGTATATAAACACTCTTAAAATTTGATTAATTTAGAACATGGCATCTGTCCTTTTATTATCCAACCGCACGATGGTGTACGATCTCATCTTCGAATCGTAGTCGAAGTTTTCGGAACGGAAAGAGACATATGTCGACCATTTTCACATACACGACCAATACTCAGACACGACGAAAGGAAACAATCACGGAACGCTTTCGTTAGAAGACAACGAATCATGGTCGGAGGCAGAATCTTTAATATCAAGAATCAGGATCCGCCATTTCTCTCTACCGGGCGTGGAATCCTTCGTAGAATGTTTGTATATACATACGTGTGCGTGTATATATATATATATGTGTGTGTGTGTGTGTGTATATTTGTGTACGTACTGGGGCATGGAGGTTGGCAAACCCGTCCTTGTTAGCAGCTGCGTAGCATCCCCCGCCCGTTACACAATGCCCTCGCGCTCCCTTGAAAAACGATGGGTGGATTAATGACGTCACGGACAACAAGAAACGCACCTGGCTACTGTCCAGGATCCACCAATCTGCGGCGTCCTTCGACCTCCATGCGCCATCCGAGTGAATAGATAAACCATTATGCTATTCCTGGAAGAAAGGATTGAGACGCCCACATTTGTTATCGCGATCCTAAGTAATTCCGATAAAAGAAAATTAATAGAATGTCTAGTATGAACATATCGAACGGAGAGAGAACTTGATAGGTTGATTATATATATATATCAAAATAATATTGAAATAATATTTTCTTTGTGTTTAACATTGTTAAAGCAAAAATCAAATTAGATTACTCGCGACTCGATATTGGATAAATTATTGATAATTCAGAAGTTTTAGACATTTATGTTTTTTAGAATTTTTTTCTGATATCTCGCATACTTTTATTAGTCGAGAAGAGTATATCAAATAAGCTTAACACACCAGTCACTTTATTGTATTATTGTCACAATTCGTGGAGTCCTCGAAGTAAAATTCGTAAGAGTTTCTCGGCACGTTTATGAATTTATAGCGCCCTTTGTGCCTGTGCCCCGATAATCCAACGGACAGGTACCTACCGTTTATTGGGCTCTTTGTTATTACATACCGTAAAGAGAGCGGCGGGGGCGTAAAGGGGAGTTTTCCGCGTTGAAAAGGCGGCACGCGGAACCCCTTTTTCCTCGCAATTAAGACGCGAGCCATACCGTCGAAGGACGGGGGAGAGAAAGATAGGAGGAAAGAGAGAGAAAGAAAAAGAAGCAGGAGATGGGCAGAGAGAAGCAAAATCTTTAGAAACTTTTCAGTCGAAAAGATGGATGCAGGAAGGGGAAAGGGTTGCGCTGATGATGCATAAATTAGGTGGGCTAATGGGCCGAGGTCGTCGCAGGAGATACCGTCTGAGAAAAGACCGGGGAAAATATTAATGCCCCGGGCTCTGACTAGCTGGTTGGCTGGCTGGTCTACGGACGTCCGCGCATTTTCGGGGCGGATACTCGTAATTACACTCCTTCGTGCTCTCTTTTTCACAATCGGCCACCGCCATCAGCCGAATCGTCGCCGGGAGACTCGCGGAGTTGCGGCAATAATCTCTTTGAAAAACTTGTAACTCGTAGCTTTTTCTCTGGCTAAATCGCGAAATTTTCAAAACTTTTTGTGAAAAGGGATGAAATGTCTTAAGAAAAAAAATTTAAGGCTGTTTACATTTTCTATATAACTGTCGTAAGACAACCAAATATCGCTAAATTGACATCTCTTCTGTGTATCACGTTTAAAATTTTCAATTTTGTTGTATTTGTAGTTTTTTCCCCCATAGTTTTCCATGTTCAAAATTTTTTCTGAATACGGCATAAAACAGCAACTTATCCAATTACGCTACCAAAATTAGATTCGATCTAACGATTCCGGTCATTCTGCTTCCTTGTCTATACAACAGCTCCGTTTCCATTAATAACTTATGATCCTGCTGACCCTTCATTAACCCCGATGCATTAATTTCAATATTTTTCCAAAGACTCCTCTTTCACGCTTGCACATACCTTACGTCCATATTTACATCGTCCGATAGAAATAAAACATCGAACGCGAACCCCGCAGCGATCGGCGGTGATATATCCAGCGTAATCACGACCGTACCGGGATTCAAGTCTGGTAGCCATCGTCCTACGAGATCACGTACACGCTCGAGATGAGCGCCGAGAAAGGTCTGCGAAGGCACTGTGAGCAATAATTTTGTATCGCCTCCCCGTCCGCGCCATCCCCGGACCCCCTCACGGTGTACCAAGAGTTGATCTGCCGCCAAACAACACCCCCGCCTTAGCGTCTGGAAGCGCTTCGTCGATCATTCATAGCGCTATTCTTCATTCTTTTATAGCAATTTACCAGCGAATACCGGTCATGCGTCAATCGGTACGCAGTGCCAAGCAAATATTAAATCGCTCAATGTCAAGGATTCGTCTGACTTATCAAACTGCACTGATAAGATTGCAATTAAATGGTGATTAACTCGACGAGTAATGATATCAATATAAAACATAAATTTGGTTCTACTATAATATATATGTCATACGACCAACTATACATTATGTAATGGATATAATGTTATGTAATATCATACAAATTGCCATTTTAAAGAAAAAAAATCTGCAAATATAGTCTCCTGAATATTTATGACTGTGATTATCGAATTATTGTTCTTAGTTCTATTTGATAATGAATTGTATTAATTTTTCTCTTCGATTCCCTTTTAATAATACATATTCGGGATCATCTTTATTTTACTAGCGGAGACCGTTTCTCGCAATGATAAATTGTCACGGGTCTCGCCTTCTTCTGTATGAAAAAAAAAAAAAAAATGATATTCGAAAGTGAAAGCGAAATTAATTAACGCCCTTGCTTCGATGTAATGTCGCTCGTAAAATAAATACGGAGGCCGCCGTCGGCGAGAGACCGAATGACTGCCGTGATGCGTCGTGAAAGGCGAAAAATCTTTCCCAATAATGGCATCACGGATCTGCCAATCAGAGCACCGATCGCGAACAGAAAAACGAGCAGCGCATACAAATGTAATGCACGTGTGTATGTGTATGTTTGTGTGTATATATGTACGCGCGCGCACTCAGTTCTTATATCTGCGTCTCTCTGCGCCCCGTAATTACCAGGGTCGGCCTTCACCGCGGCAATTTGTCAAGGCTGTAATAATCCCAGCGGACCTATGGCATTGTATACATATCGGCAGATGCCTCCCACCGGACCAGATAACATCGCCGGCCGCTCTCGACCGGCCGGGGGCGCCCGTTCTCTTCTGGGTACCATCGCCGGGCCCCGTGAAAACCATCCATTTCGAGTCCGCGGTACTATCATCGGCTCGGTTTTTGACGCCCGTTTCAAATTAAAGCCAATCAGCACGCGGATGTATCCAGTCTGTGATACCAGGCGTATATATAAATACTGTCTTTCCTTCACTCTCTCGCCAAAAGTATGTGTACGGGGGACTTTTCGTTCCCACCTGTGTGACCGCCGTACTACGTAACACACGCGAGATCGCCGGACTGTAATTTATACGACTGACCCTCGTTACATCGCGATCCGTCATTCGCGATTATGAGGAAACGATGCTCGCAAACTTTTAGCGACTCGGAGGTGAGGAGGAAAGAAGGAAGGGAACAGAGTATTTATTATGTATCATGAGGCTGGATTCCGGCGAAGGGAGAGGCCGCGGAGAAAACGCGGAAACATCTCTTCGCAGGTAACAAACGATGAGAAACGTAATTGATATCGCATGATACAATTTGTGCGTAATGTTTATTTTGAGAATAGAGAGAGAGTGCAACTTGATGCTATTTTTGAAATCGAATTATTTCTCTTTATTATCGAGATATAAAAATGCCTGTGTGATGCAAATAATTAACCATAATTACGTAGAAATTATTTTTTCACTTGAAAAAAATCAATCTTACATTTTTGATCCGACAGCTGTTACATGTAATGAAGTTTTACGTCCGCTAAAAAATATATCAAACCGAGATACCAGCATCTCTGGCGCATACGTAGCGTGCTTATAAACGTCAGAGATTTTAGCAAGTGCACACGGACATTAAGTGCTCGTAATGAGTTCGCGCGTGCATCTCACCGGCGTTTCTCTCGAAGATTTAAACGATTTCCCATTTCAGCGATCGTCGGCCTTTCCCAGAGAGAGAGAGAGAGAGAAAGAGACATAGAAATCAGCTATGAAAATGATGCGTGAAACAGAAAGAGAAAGAAGACGAAAAAGGGAAGATTGCTCGACGTGCTACAACGTGACTAGCTGCATATCTTCTCCCTCTGTCCCTTCTTGTATCTTGTCTTCTCTCTCTCTCTCTTTTCATATACACGAGATGTCTCTAGCTGGATCTCGGTTAATGGTGCATGGCAGTTGCAGAGGCCAGTACGTCAGGTCGATGCAACAGAGTGCGAGCATCCAGCTATCTTGATGAGATCTTGTTTTCCGTGGGATCCCCCGCGGTGAGACGCGATTCGTTCTTCGTGTTGCGCGTTCCCGTTCCATCGCCGGAAAATCACCGATGACTGTGTATAGCACGACGCCGGCGTACAACACGTACGGCAACGACGAACGACAGGAAACGATCGCCGCGCATGCGAACGCGATCAACAACGGCATGGCGGGAGAAAGATAGAAAGAAAGAAAGAGAGAGAAGCGAACGACGGCAAAATGCAATTTTAATTATCCGCGCATCGGTCGCTTACGCCTTATGCTCGCGGCTCTCTTACCGTAATTAATAATACAATTAACGCACCGGAGCATGCCACGATCGCCAGGCCATACCGTTTGAAAGTGAAAGTCCCCATCGCGTGTCTACCTTAAATTGTCGAAGAATTGAAGCGAGATTCGATCTCTGAATCTAACGCGCAACGCACGTGCGCAATTAAATTCTGATGTTTTGAAACGCGATTGTGCGATTTTTGTTGCTACACAACGATTCTCTTTGCGTGAGAAACGCGTTTCTCGGAAATGGGTTTAAGTGCATCGCTTAAATGCTAATGCGCTCTTTACATTGTCTTCCAGATGCGGAAACGAATTTTATTTGCATAATTAAAAACAGATTACTGATTGAATACTGATCTTCCCGAATCTCATTCACAGAACGGTTAAGATTTTCGTGACTTTACACGATATTTTTTTTATTAAGAGAAATTCAGTATATCAACATCTATCTTAGGGAAACGTTTTTCAGGAATGCACTTAAGAGACGCCATATAATCGATATCTCTCAGCGGAGACACGATTACGTCGGTGTGGTTCGTTTGATTATATCCATATTGTCCTTCTCGAAGAAACAACCGGTTTCTCTTTTTTTTTCTACAACAGATTCGTGCCATGTCCCTTTGCGGAAGATATTACCGACGAAAACCTCCGTCACATTCAACCCTAAAACGACGTCCGACAAAAAAAGGGGAGACTTTACTACGTCCTAATTGGGATGACAGAGACGTCAATGGCGGCCGCGATCAAAGAGACCGTAAATGTTGGTTACGGGTGTAAACTACGGATTTTAGTGTCACCGAGGGTTTTCTTAGGTTCCATAAGATACGCTATTTATGGGGTTGTGTAACCCGCCCTCGTAAAGTAAAGGCGTGCATTAATAAACAAAGTGATTACGCGCTGCGCGACCAACGCTACCTGTCCACTTTGCGAAATCAATTTTGCGTTTTTCCTTCTGTGCCACTTGATACGACCGTCATATGCGATAATAAAGCGAAAACGCGCAACGTTCTTTATGCTGATATACCTCGCACGAATTGATACTTGCGTGTTGCCATCGAGTTATATAGACATTTACGTTAATCAATTAACAAATTGAGAACCGGTTGCGGAAACATTTTCTTATCCAGGTAACAGTAAATATTAATTCTGCAAAAATATTAAAGGACTTATAATTTATGTATATCGGGCTAAAGATATATCTTAAGCAACATATCAACTAATATAAAAAAATATTAAATATTTATATATTAAAATTGATACCATAACCGAGCTAGAAAAAAAAAAATTTATTTATGTGATTTTTATTCAAAGTGATTCAATTTAATTTTAGATAATTAAACTCGCCAAGTAACTTAAAATCGAACGATTTGAACGTCGAACATTTACTCGGGCGCAATTTCTTGAGAACATTTCGCGTACTCCAACTTTGCGTTTGCGCCGTTAATGGGGAGGCATATCATTAGACGATATAATTATCAATGCGCGGCACTATTATTACTGATATACCCGTTACTTCGTTTTTATATCGTATCGTGTGCCGTCATTCGTCGACGCGCGCATCGAGAATACTAATAAGATCGTTTACATCACTCGACTTCGCATTGTTGCTCAGAGTGTGTGATCAACCGAGATTAAGCTCGATAATTAGATATACTCGAGAGATCGAATCGCAAGTAATTACGATAACTGCGCCCCGACCTTAATTAATCTTGATGAAAATTCTTATCGCCGCTATCGCCATCGCATCTATCAGCGCCAGTCTTATGATGCGCGTACTCTTTACAATACCACACCGTTATTTCAATAATGCTTACGCTCTCAACAATAAACATTCTTTATTTTCAATACATGTGTTCTATTATTAGACACTTCACGAAAAAGAGGACGAATACTCAATTTTATATTATGTATAAATATATCGTAGAAAAATTTCTTAGAGTCGACATTAACGTCGATAGTAATTTCTCTTTGATTTAGAAAGTTTCTTCTGAGAGACATAATTTTGCCACGAACAACTCGTCGGCGAAAATCAGTTTTTCAGCAGCGCTATATATTCTTGAGGCGACGTTTTATACGATCGTAAGGGCTTAGCCCGCCGTTGTCGCGAGCCGACGTGAACGGAACGAGTATTCTCCTTCTTGTAATTAGAAATTTATGCACTAGTTCGCGGGCGTGTTATTCAAATGTGACACCGCCACTTCGGTCCGGTCCGGGGCCGCATATCTCGGTCCGTAATAATAAGCGATATTTATGCCCGCGACGATGTACGCCATTAATTATCGCCTTAACAGGCCACACGCGACTATGTGTTACATGTTAAAAATCAACCTCTCCATCATCCGATTATTCCCTTCGTCCTTTTGTCGTGTGTTTCAGAGATTGTCTCGTATCCGGACGATAATTCTTACCGAACGAAAGAATACGATCGTTTTGTCTTCGTCGTGACACGTTCTCCTTTAGCAACATGATTTTTATATCATCATACTTTTAATCGTACGTAAAATATTTCCTACAATTAAACTTTTTACTGCATACAAATTATATAAATCGTAATTTAATTCGAGATAGAAAAGTTTAATTTGTACTAATAATTTAATTCAGGCCTTCTTTGTGTGAGTTAAGCGTTACAAAAACTCTTTATTATCGAATACATCGAATCGAGCGTTTTTCGCGCGTCTTAATCCTCGCTATGTGCGCGATCGGGTCGATATATGAAGCAACGAGCTCATAAAACCGGCCGAAGAGAAACGAAGAAGCGTTTCGTTTATGATCGATCTCGCTCCTGTCGCGCGAAGAACTCGCCGCGAAGGAAACCGCCGGTGGAGCAGCTGCCGGGATCATAAAATCCAATCAAGAGTCCCACGCAAGCGAGCGACCGGTCTCTCTTTCGGAGCGTGTCTTTTAATAAAGTCCGGGACACGAGATAGCCGGGATCGGAGGGTCGGGGGGGGGGAGGGGGAGGGAGGCGCCGATGAGACAACGGGGGGTGTTCCGGCGCGGAATAGGAGGGAGTGAAAACATCGACGGAGGGTTAACCGCCCCTATCTTTGTGTTCCTTTCTCTTTCGGCAACCCCCATCGAGAGGGCTAACTTCTTGACACCGGGGCGACGAGACCAGATAACGATCCCGGACTGACGTATGCGTGCCGCGTGAGCGTTTGTTACACGGCGCGATTAACGGCGTGAGCTTTCATTATACGTCGGCGGCCCCGTAGATTTCATTAACGCAATTTACAATCTTCGAGTAATGCGCAGCGTCGTCGTGGAGTCTCGAAGAAAAAGACGGAAAGAAAGAATAATCCTTCGAGCTTGAAATGAGAGAGAGATAATTCTTAACTTTAATATTTATGAAAATGTTTTTTCATTAAACCGTTGTCGCGCGCGTTCTCGTATCTTTCTTCTTGAGTTTAACATTGTACAGGAAAAGTAATTTTTCTCATAGAATTTTTTTGAAATAATGAAATAAAAAAATCTTGTTTTAATCCTTCCGTGTATTTATACGAAAATGCCTTTGCGTGGATGAATCGTTCTTTCACAATCCGATCGCGCGCGCCGCGGTACAAGTCGCGCTTTCTCATCCCACGCTAGAAGAAGAAACGATTCTCTCCTTTTCTCGAGGCACACCCCTCGCGCCGTGAAATTCAAACACACGTTCGAAGCGCCGCGCGGCTTTTGTAGGGTGTTTCCCTTGCTCGTGCAAAGTGATACGCCAATAGGTACGATTTCGCGTCAAAATCAGCCTTTCTATCTCGCAGCGACGGCGATAATGGTCGAAGGAACGCGCGGCCGTCGATGGTTATGGAAACGCGCTTCGGATACGGGGCGCGCACCTTTCTTTCTTTTATTCGCCTTTCGCGCATTGTCGATCCGCGGATAGGGAGACCCGTGTTATGTCTTCGAGATCCGGTCGACCTTTCCCGCGCGTTCCCACGTGCGAAATCGCGGCCGAGGAGCGAGCGACGGCCACGTCCCGCTGTAAATGCATTGTCCATTCGCGCTCGCTCGAAAATCGCGCGATATGCACATATCGCCGGCGGCCTGGACGCGGTGCGGTATCGACGTCGGGTATCGATGGCGAAGAAGTTGAACGCGCTCTGTACAACTCGGAGTAAGGAGATCGGTATCTTCACGCTGCGTGGCCGTGTTGCGAGAGATGGAACGTCGACGGTTTAACAAATTGATCCCTGATTCGCGTTTTCGCTAAAATCAATCACTCCGCGCGTTAGCGTGTCACCTTTGCACTCGACTCGGCGCGGCGTAATTGCCGGATTCTCCTCGCCGTAATTGCAGATCGCGCCGCATCATCAACTCGGGAACTTTGCGATGAGCGCCTAATCTCCGGCTAAAAGTCGCTTGGCAATCGATCGGCTCCGCGTCCCGTCAACATAGCATGTCGGCGCGAATAATGCCGGCGTGTCGTCAGTGCGCAAATTCCTCGTATGCAACAGCATAATTCTCACGCGGCTGCGCGGTAATGGTGTCGATGATATTCTTCATATTGACTATAATTACTAGTTGACTGACATGAAAGAAGTTTGTTTGCAGCTTCAGCGAAAATTGAATATCGATCCCAGTCGCTTTCACCGCGCGTCCACTCGAACGAAATTCAACGTTCGAGAAACAAACTCGAAATTGATAGCCGAGTATATATGAGTTTCGTTTACATGTTATAACACAAAGTATTATAAGTAATAGATCAAAGTTTCCACACTTTGCGGAATTCTGAGAATATAGATTCGCGCTCGCTCGAAAATCGCGCGATATGCACATATCGCCGGCGGCCTGGACGCGGGGTGCGGTATCGACGTCGGGTATCGATGGCGAAGAAGTCGAACGCGCTCTGTACAACTCGGAGTAAGGAGATCGGTATCTTCACGCTGCGTGGCCGTGTTGCGAGAGATGGAACGTCGACGGTTTAACAAATTGATCCCTGATTCGCGTTTTCGCTAAAATCAATCACTCCGCGCGTTAGCGTGTCACCTTTGCACTCGACTCGGCGCGGCGTAATTGCCGGATTCTCCTCGCCGTAATTGCAGATCGCGCCGCATCATCAACTCGGGAACTTTGCGATGAGCGCCTAATCTCCGGCTAAAAGTCGCTTGGCAATCGATCGGCTCCGCGTCCCGTCAACATAGCATGTCGGCGCGAATAATGCCGGCGTGTCGTCAGTGCGCAAATTCCTCGTATGCAACAGCATAATTCTCACGCGGCTGCGCGGTAATGGTGTCGATGATATTCTTCATATTGACTATAATTACTAGTTGACTGACATGAAAGAAGTTTGTTTGCAGCTTCAGCGAAAATTGAATATCGATCCCAGTCGCTTTCACCGCGCGTCCACTCGAACGAAATTCAACGTTCGAGAAACAAACTCGAAATTGATAGCCGAGTATATATGAGTTTCGTTTACATGTTATAACACAAAGTATTATAAGTAATAGATCAAAGTTTCCACACTTTGCGGAATTCTGAGAATATAGACGGTTTCTAATTAAATTGTTGTTAAGGGAAACATATAAAGTGAATATCGTCTCGCGATTCTCACTAATTCATTCGATTTCGAACGTATCAGCATCACGTATCCTATTTCGTTGAAAAGAAGATCGATTGTATTCAGCTTGAAATCGCGTCATTTCCCGATGATCTCCGATATCGATTCCTATTCTCGCCACCCGAGCCGACGAAATTAATTACGCTCACGCAGTGAGCTCTGCGCCGAGTTTCGAAAGGAAGTCTCGATCGGGGAGAGGAGATGCAGCTCCCATTTCTTGCTGACGCATCGCGGCGCGCGTATGTGTATGGCGCGCCGAGCGTGTATACCCAGCAGCATCGTATCTCGCGCATACTCTCTTGGTACAGCGAGAAACAGGGGCCGGTGGAGAGAAGAGAAATCAGGACTAGCGGTCTAATAAAAAGATATAGGAACGATAATGCAGTCTCCAGAAAGTCCTTTGGACGCACAATGGGGTGTATCATGGCTGGGATGACACGGCCCTTTCCTGTCAATGCTAACCCACAGGCGTCGCATTGTGCCTTAAGGTCTCTATATCCACGTCCCTCCTGTCCCTCGAGAACTCGCGAGCGAGACGCGCGTCATCCTGCGAATCTCCTTCTCGGGCGGCGAGAATCAGAGGCCGGAGATGCCATCGAATATAATCTCTTCCGGCTGGCGATCGTACCGATTAATTAATTCGCCGTCAACTTTTTATGGCGAATCTTTGCGCACGTATCGCGTCCGCCAGTCGTGAATCTAAAAAATATTACATACAAAAGCAAATGTACATATATGTATATAAGACGATCCGAATTTTCTTCCTGGTTTCGAATCAGGGATATGCGGCGATGACACGGAGACAAAAAGATGATAGAAAACGAAGATGGTGCTACGCGAAGTGATTCCATCTTCTCTGGGACTCCCTAGGGATCTCCAGAGTATTCGGTGACAGGCGAACAAAAGGCTGTCGGGGGCCTTTTGCGGGCGATACAGTGTTTTCTAAAATTCATAACAGGCCCCGATTGTCCGGGGCATGTGGGGGGGCCTTTCACGTAAACTCGTGATTGCGCTACGCCATTTTTCCTCGCACATAAACGATTTTCCGCAAGGATGCAATATTTCGCTAATTCTTTTGTCCATTTTGCCAGCTCGTTACTCGCGCGAAAGAATCTCAAAGAAGACACTACAAAACGCGATGTAATCCGAAAGTTTATCCGCAAAGATATTATTTCCGGATTTTAAACATATTTTACATAATTCTTTTCGCTGTCGGGTTTTAGAAACCGATTGACCGGAATGAAAAATAAATGGATAATCATGGAAATATATGTAGCTATATTATAATACGAGAGAAATGATCTGTAAAATAAATTTTAATCTTATTAATCCTATTAAATCTTATGAAATATTATATTTTTATAATTATCAATCTTATACAATATAATCAGCCATCGACACTCTCTTAATCGATGGACGAAAATTAAATTTCATCAATTAAGCTCCTCGTAAATCTTTCGAGAGGTTCGTAGCCTCTGTTTGGTTTCACACACTAGGGAACGATCTGTGTATTTTTGCCCATCTTCTCGAGTAGAGAGTTAATAAAAAAATCGAGACGCATGGGACGGAGACGAAAGTTATTGCGGGAAAGAGCCGCGGGTCGAACGACTGTTTTTCCCATGAACGGTCCCGATCTACGCGAGAGAGCAAATTGAAACGATAAGGCGGATATAGCGCGTCGGCACGCGATCGCGCAGGCGTATCAAATTGATACGAGCGAATAATAACTTTATCTCGGCGCGCACACGTCGATGCTGCCGCGTCCGCCTTTGAATGGACCGATCAATTCGCCTAACGTCTTTTTAACCCAATTAATTAGCCGGGACCGGCTAGCGGGGGTGGGACGCCGGCTAATGCGAAATACTTGTAGTTGACCGGCAGTGACGTCATTGGCACGTCATCCGCGCTCTCGTCCTTCCCCGGCGCGATCACACGCCGCTCCTCTCACTTCCGCCGCTATAATAGATATTAATTGCCGCACGCGCGCGCGGCGATACGAGCCGCTTCGATCGATAGAACGCGGCGGCACTTATCGTTTTTATGCCACGCGGTCTGACGATTGACAGGAGAACGCGAGTCTCGTTACGGTTACGATCTTAGGCAGCGATTTTATACATTGCCGAGAATTTCTGAAAGACAACTGTAAAATTGCATTTATTTATCTCAATCTTTGAGCATGGATGCGGCTTAAAACTATACTAACACACAGGTTACCTCGCAGTTTATCTCAAATCTCAAACCAGCAGTATAAGCCCCAATATTCTTTCAAATTATCGTAGCTTCGGAAAATTATGTCGAGCGAAAAGAAGAGGGAGAGTTTGTGAAAAGAAAATTATTTCAAATTACGCTTTATATCCCGAATTTTTAGGCTGTTCACATTTTTAATACGTTTAGAAAGATGCTGCGCAGCAAGAAGTGAAATCTTCTGCATCAATAAAAACCAATAAATACGAGTATCGTACTAGCAAAAAAGCTTTACCTGCCGAGTCAACTCGCGTTTGTCTTCTTACGGTACAAGAGATTGGCTTCTGTTTTTGCTAGATTGCACTGGAACACCGACGGAAGAATCCGTTTAACGTTTGCCCGGCTAATCCCGCGATCGGTCCACATCTACGTCGAGATCGTGGATCCGGAAAAATCGACGACGGGGACATACACCGGGGCCGGTTTCCAGACAATTTCACGCGGACGAAGACGCGCGGGGCTCTGACCAGGACGGAGTTAAACCTATTATTATCATAGTTCGTCCCCCGTAGTGAAAATGTCAAATGGCCATCTCGCATGGTTGATTCCTCGTCGTTGGTCTGGGGTGGCAGGGGGAGCCCGATGGCGGTCACATCAAAGCTGAGGGATCCTTCTCGCGACGCAGGACTCGCACGACAGGACACGTCTGTCTCGCGTTTGTCCGACAACCTTGCGTCCTGCCTCTATTTCTCTTTTTCTTTTTTTTTTATCTCATCGTATATCTTCGGTCGCCTCGTCGTTCGAGTGTGGTAACGTGTGGTGTGGTTTGATCTGCACGTTGTTTAAATGAAACTCGAACCGAGTCAAATCGTCCGCGCCATTGATTGGCTCGCTTTTCGGGAAACCAGTCTGTGATATACATTCGTGGTTTTTAATCCTTCGTCGCTCACGGGATTCTCCCGAGGATGAGAAGAACAGGAAGAAGAAGTGGACGACGAAGCTGCGAAACAAAAAAAACCGATCGACCGATCGCGAGGGGAGCAACGAGCAAAACGAAGGAAGGGGAGGAATGAAATGAAAGCGGAAGCCTGGAGGAGCAAAAACCGTCGATATGTGATGAATCGATGAATTCCATTCGCGTTCGCGTACGAAACGGCACTTGTTGAACCACACTCGTCGAAATCCGTAAATTATTAGTGATAATCGCGACGACATTTACGGGAGAATATTTCTAATAGCGCTAGATAATTTATTTCTATTAAAAAAATTAATTAGAAAAATGTTAGAAAAATTATTAAACTTATTAATTACTATATATCATATTACTCTTTAATCTCTTTAAAAGATTCAAGTATTGGATGCTATTTCGATAAAGATCCTTTACAAGATACATTCCAATTTATTCGCTACACTTTCAAAAGACATATCTACGACGCACGAAACACAAGTCCTCGTTCGCGACCACAAAAAGATGCCATTTGCAGACTCACTGAAAGAACACGATCCGGCGCGATAAAAAAGCTAAGACGACTTCTTCCAAGGGAAGACGATTTCGAGAGGCGGACGGAGGCCAAAGAACGAAAAAGCCATCGACAGGCGGCAAAATCGATAGGAGCCAATGGCCGGCACAAGCATCAATCGTTGACTCATCCCATTTGGATCACAAAAGTACGTCGAATTGGGTCGCTCTGGGTCGTTCATAGGACCCGAGTGTAAGGCCCCTCATCTCATCGAGCGAACAATTATTTTGCGGGTCCCTCTCGCTCTCCCTCTCTCTTTCTCTCTCTTATTCGCTCCTCCAGTTCGAGACAGAATATATATCCCGCAGCGCGACGTCCACCAACGCGCGGCAAGACAAATGGCCTCGTGACGGCGGCTACATTACGTTTCAAAACTGGCCTAATCGTCGGCTTTCCGGCGATGAGAAAGAGGGGCCCGATATATAAAGCCGCGGGGCTATATACCTGCATCGGCAGGCGCGGCGCAGCGCGATACATTGTCTTTCCCGCGCTCTGCCCGCCACAACGTCCTCTCTTTTTAAAGATTCATCGTCGGCACGCTTTCCAAATCGCAGAGAGATTTTCGAGCCTAGATTTTCTTCATTCGTAAATTAGCGCCGCTTCTTTACGATGGATAGATAGATAGATAGATATATATATAGAGAGAGAGAGAGAAAATATTTCGACGCTACTGTTATCAATATATTATCGAGTATCGATGAAATCGATGCAATATCAGTGAGTACAAATTTTTAAAAATAGATCAGCATTTTTTTTCTCGAACAATATTATATTATTTATATCGGCATTAATATTATCACGTCTCGGTAATGTCTTTAATTGATCGTTTTCTCCGATTTATGGTTTATGAGAGGACGGCGAGAACAATAGAACGCTCGGACAAAGTATCGCCGATTTATTTCTCTATTCCGACGATGCTCCGTGTTTAATCCGGCTGTAAAATTAATGATCAGCTCGTGTCGAAGTTGCGACCGCTTTGCGCAACGGACCAGGCGTGATCTGCGATGAGATGATCCTACACCTGACGTCGAACCGAACCGAGCCCGGCAAACCGCGCAAAAGTTCTCCGCTTTGACCATAGAACTGTGGAATTCTAATTGTTATAATCGTGCATGTACAGACAGAATATTGCAAATAATAATAAATATTGCTGTACATTGTATTGTAAATGTTATATAAAAAAGAATATCTTTTCTATTAAGATATATAGTTAACTAAAAATGCATGAAGATTACAATGGCTACAAATATCATATTTCTATATTCAAAAGTTCGCAAGATCGAAAATCATTTTTTACGCACGCTCACGCGTCCATTAAAGAATTAACCCCTTCGTAGCGCAGCGCGTGTCGACGCGCAAAAATAATTCCGGATTTCGCGAACAACCATCCCCACTCACCCCTCTCCGAAACGAAAGCCAGCAGTGGCGGCTTTTCCTGCCGCTTTTTTTTCGGCGAATTTTCCGCGAACTACCTGAACGATCGTCCTCGGGAGTAGCCGGAAATCGCCCTGTTATCCGTCGAACGTTGTGCAAAAATACAGAGGTGCGAAAAACCGATTGTAATCGCGCTGGGTCTACAGGGACCTCGCGGATTCGTTGCACCAACAATATGCGCTTGCGAAAAAAAAAAAACAGTGGCGTGAAAATCCTATGGGCATAAGAGTATTTGATCGAATTATCGATGTTATAAACGGAATGCAAAAAAAAAGGATATTGAATCCATTAAATTGAATTATACAGAATGTTTTACATAGTTCTTCAGACGTAAAGTCTTTTATTTTTTTTTTTAATCTTTTCTTATCGAGAATTTATATGAAACCTTATTTGTTGTCGCAAGTTGATAATTTTCGAAATTAAATATAAGTGATATCTGGTAAAAATTGATATTTTTCAATTCTTTGTGTGACATAGTTATTTAAAAGAAAATGAAAACCAAAATCACGCGTTAATTAATATATATTCCGTTTTGTTTTAAGAATATAATTTTGTTTTCATATAACAATCACAAATCCTTTCGTCTAAATTGTTACCAATACATATTCCATATATCAAACTGGCATCGCGGTCAGACAAGTCGATAGGCGATCTCTCAGAATCGGACAATCAGGTCCGTGAAACGCTTGCACGGTACGGCTTTCATTCGCAGGGCGTGACGCGTTTTCAGCAAGAGTCGAGTCCGTATTGTCCGCGCTATTCAACGCCCGAGGGAAAATATACGGAAGGGAACACCATGAAAACACGAAGGAAAGATTGCATGAAATATCGTTGGCATAACTAAAGAAATGAAAACCTGTCGCAGACTCATCTATGGTGTGTGATGAAGAGAGAAACGAACCAAATGAACCATGTAAATCATGATGATTTTCGGAACCTGTGAAATTCTTCCCGTAATTGTTGAGCAAATATTTCACCACCGAAAGTCCGAGACTGACACTTGTGTATCGGAGGTATCAATCAAGTTATAGTTGTCGTTAAAAAAATCGCTTTATAGACTTTATATTAACAAGTTAATTAAGAGCCTAAAAACAAATTAATCTTTTTAAATGCTTTTAATAATATGTGCATCTATTATCGATACAATCCACGCAATGAAAAATAGAGTTTGTAAAAAGACGATTACGAAGATGCGCGAAAAAGGAAGCTAACAATGCGATCGGGACCGTCAAAAAATCCATCAAGTGTCCCATGCTGAGAATATAATCGCCCCATGTTCGGTAACAAATGATAGTTTTGATAATTAGCGGCTTCTTTTCTTCGTTTCTCAACAATAGCCTTGTCGCAACACACCTCGAACAATGTTAAGAAGCAGCAGGTGCATGCGATATTTAAAAATGCGTGATAACACTGAAATGTTAATTCTTTCGAGATATACAATATGTCACATCAGAGTCGTCGTTATAATTATACATATAATTATCAATCGTTTATTTACTATTTAATTTACTTTTAACACGTCGCTCATACGAGTTGCATTCGATATTTAACACCGGCAGTACATTTGCATAACAGAATGTGCATTTTGTTTTGCAATTTGAATAAAGTAAACTCAGAAATTAAAGGAGGAGGTATAAGAGCATTCATTGGCAAGAAACACGCAACTTGAGTTTACACGATCGAAGAGAACGTTCTTTTTACTGGACACCTGGTAGATCTTTATTTATCTCACAATCAGGACAACGGTCACTCTTGTCGTGCATCGTGTCTTTTACACACGTTCGTGCGAACGATTGCGCAGGACACGGTATCCGCCTATTCGTCGCGACGGTCCTTCGTGGGGGTTCTTTCGGCATGCCGGTATTGGTTAACTTTCCGTAAAGCGGCGATCGGGTAGCACGATCGATCTCTGTTGCGCGAGGATCGTGTCAGGGCTGACTATGAGCCAACTTTTACGTAATAACCGACGTCTTGTTCCAGCGAGGTATTGCGAAATGGCGCGGCAGAAGACATAAAGTCTCACGCGAGGACGAAAAGGCAATTTGAGACCATCGGTGCGTAAGCGAAACTCGATATTCGATTACGTCTTCAGTAGGTAGGTCAGTTGTCGAATCACGAATTCTAGATTTCGCGAACATGCAACGATAGATCGTCAAAAATGCCACAGCGTTGATATCTTTTTTAAAAATAAATAAACCACGTAAGATTTTTTTAACCTCACCTCATTATTAAAAAAAAAAAAAGAGAAAGAATTTTAATCGGATTGTTCAAAACATTGCATCTTACTTTTTACTCTTCTCTCCTTTGCGTGCCCAGAATTTACTGATACTCGGAAAGATATAGGCAAGGATAGAGAGAAGGTAGATAAGACAAAGGAGAGGTTTCGCGTCGCCGAAGGAAGTTCGCGGTGCGGAGATTACGCAAACTCCATCCGTGTAATTTGTCTAACAACGTAATAAGTGACTTCTTGCTCACTTTGTACGGACGGTATAATCGCGGTCGCTCGCCGCCAATGGACGACTGGCGTCGGGTTGAAAGTGTCATTATAAACACGGCCACACACACATAAATCAAAATAGCATTAACGCAGACTTGAAAAGCGAGCCTCCAAATTAAATGCGATTTCGCCTTTTAATCGAGAATCGCTTTGTTTAATCTCTTAAATTCTGGTCTTCCGAAAAATATACGAATGATTATATTTCCTTGTATATTCATTGCAGAGCGCGAAAAATACATGTATGATGGTAAATCTGTATATAATAAATTTAGAAAACTGCGGCACATTTTTTGTTACCGTGAGTACAATTGCCCATTGAAAAGTGCGTATATAAAAATGTACCGTCTTATTATTCTATCTTATCGTTGGCGCGAATTTCGCATATAACTTTGTGTCCAACTAATTATGGCCGTACGAAACGCTCTTCTAATTAAACTCCATAGAAAAAACGACGATTAAAAATTTTCATTACGCTTTCTGATGCTTACTGATTACATTTTGCGATAGGGCATTGCGTTTCGCGTGTATCACGACGCGGTTAATATTCTTATGTACATATCTGATAAAATAATTTTCTCTGCGAGCGTATTCGCATCAGAGAGAAGTGATGTTAACTTTACTTACTGTGTAACAAATGTCAATAATGAGTCATAGTCGAATTTGTGGAAAAAGTTAATAGTGTCACTTTCAATAATTAAATCATAAAATAATGATTCCCTTTTTCTCTTTAAACAAAGTGCTGATAACATTTTTATTTAAAAGTGTCTCACGAATGGTTTAGATTAGATAAAATAAATGAAAAAAATACAACATAAATGGAAGAATTATTCTTTCGAATAATTGAATTTTTAGAAATGGGAGGTCTCGAAAATTATTTGATATTCGCGACGATAGGAGCTGATGGTGGGATCGGCATCGCAATCCGGCGATGCCGTTTGTACAGCACTGTAAACAAGCGCTCGGCGAGGTTACAGGGCGCGAGTAAATGGTATGTAAACCGTGTGCCGACTTCACCCTTGGCCTCAACCCTGGCCAAGTATCCCTCTCTCTCTCTCTCTCTCTCTCTGTCTCTCCTGCTTTCCTCGCACTCCGCAAACTCCATTAAAACATTATCCACGTGCCGATGCGCTCGGAAAATCAGACGCGACTATCCAGCTTCCGCGGCGTATTGATATTACATCCCACCACGGGCGTCCTCGTGCGGTTATATACATATGTATACATATATACACACACGTATAAATTCTCGAATCTCCATTCCGTGGCCGAGCGCACCCGGGATCGACCGGGCCGCGTCAGGCTTTCGAGTTTTCGAAAAGGGTCGAAAGCCGCCCCCGTAAACACCGCGGGATGTACATTCGTTAAAAAAAAAAAAAAAAAAAACTGTCGATAAACTTGCGGCAATGTGGGCTTCCCGCTCGCGAAAATGTCGAAGGGTATCTGCCGGGGGCATCGCGTAGTCGGAAAAATACCGTAGGCATTCATATCGACGGTGTAATCGTGTTTGTCTGAGAAGAGATTTTACTCAAGAGCGAGCGTATCTCAACGATCACGATATTGGTATCCATCGTGCGGAAAGAACAATTCTGTCGTTAAGCGTAATTGATTTGATTGCGTTATTTGTCTTCTTAACGGAACGAACTAGTGTCTGATCAATTGTTAGAGTCGATAACATGTTTGAAAAGTTCTGAGAGTGCTACGAAAAAATGAAAATATAATGGACGGAAAAAGAGAGACGGAGCAAATAACGACGATAATTCCTCGACTTCGCTCATCGCGCCGCTTCCGGAGATAGGATTAAAAAAGCGTCCCACGAACCATTTTTCTTGATTCGCACGTTTTTCCGCTCTGTTATTTAAATTAGAATCCAAAGAGCGCATTTTGATTTGAGTCACACAGATATTTATATGGAAAATATATACAAATCACCATAATTCAGAACTTTTTAATAGAACCGAAAAAAAATTGAAAAATTAATAATCTTGTAATTATATATAAGATAATATTATTATAATAATATGTGTTATATATATGATTTATAACTTTACGAATATTTTAATTTTTTTGAAGAGAAAAAAATTGCTTTTATAAAAATTTTTTTTATATCTTTCGCGAAATAAAACGCGTAACGCAGTTCAACATGACATACGATGATCGTGAAGATGCAAATATTTCGGGCTCGTTAATTTAACCGCGAACAAAAGCGAACGCGGGGCGATTCGTTTCATTTTCATTTATATCGCGAAAATCAAGCGCACGCGGGGATGTCGTTTGGGATATCGGATTACCGTCCCCTCGATACGTGGACATGCTCGCGGAAAAATTCGTTGACACACACGCGCATCCATGTATTCCACGTATTCCACGTACACACACAACAGACATATATATATATATATACCTGTGATTCTGGCTTCGACCGCGTGCGCGGGGTATTACGCAAAAAAACAACGTGCGCCTGTCAGGGGAAATAAAACAAGAATCGGGTAAATAGCGACGGTCCGTAGATAATTCTATTTTGTTTATCACTGCCGCGGGAAATGCGATTTCGTACGCCACCGACTGACGCGATTTGTTTTTATATTCAACATTCTCGGCCGCGTATTTTCTCCGCGCGGTTATGTACGTTTATAATCAGCGGTGGTGTGTTCCTGCAGTATCTTGTACGCGCAAAATAGGGATTATCGATTACACCGCTGAAACGCGGATCTGTTTTTAATTAATGATTTTATTTAAAGTAGAACGTTGGCGATTTTGAACGCACATTTGCAGCGACGAGAAGATTGTTTTTGTAATCTTTATTGTTATGCAATCGTGATCTTTAATTCTAAATGTGTGATGGCGTGGCTCGATCGCGAGACAGGATCGACATTTAGGTGGCAAGATCGTCATTGCCATTTAATTAAATCGAAAAATCGGATAGTCATTAATGACAAGTGGCGCCCAATCGCGATGACTTCGTGATTTTTATTGATCCCACGCTGAGCCACGCCGTGAGGGCTGAGACCGCTCGCGGGGACGGTCGAGCCGCCCCCCCCCCCTTCCCCCTGATATAGCACCTACAACGACAATCACGCGGGTAAAGGCCGATCGAGGCCACATGGAACACGTGACACTTCCTTAATCTTATCGATTGCACTAAAAGAAATCATGTAATGGATCTCCGATTTTCCCATTGACACGACAATGCGAAATTATCTGTCAATTCCCGAATCCTTCTTTGTTTCAAAGGAAAATACTTATTTCCGAATCGTAATAAAATTCATAATAAAACAAATTAATGTAGAACATGTATAACCTGCCTATTTTAAGACAATCTTTTTATTCTCAGAATTTTGATTTAGACTTAATATAAGGTTAAAAATTAATTAGGTCGTGAATATAGTTGAGACTATTAAATTTTCACTAAGAAAAAAATCGATTTTTTACAATTTAAATCACAAACTTAGAAATAAGCAGATTTCGCTACATCAGATAAAATACATTACGGATTCTGATTTCAAAGAACAATCGCAATATCCTCCTTAAAAAAAAAAAGTAATAAATAATTGCGCTACTTCAATCTCTTATCGTTCATTTACTCGCGAGGAATTTCGTTTGACGGATACTTTCGATCATCCTTCTGGCAAGTGCCGGACTCAGGTCGATGAGGGGAGGATAGATGGAAAAGGTGTATTAGCGCACGATTAACGTTTTCGTCGTGTGCGAAACACCGCGCTATACGCGATATTCGCGATACGATCTACGCTGAGTCCGCGGGACTGTAAGGAGGTCCATAAACTTTCGTGTCCCGAGATAGTAATCGTCAGGTGCGAAAAGCGTGACGGGTCTAGGAGGGAAAGCGTCCGCGCGGTCGCTGGTCTCTGCGGATGGGTGTTTCCATCCACACGACGGAGCGTGCGATGTGCACACCACTTCGTCGACGTCCAAGAAAGCGTCGATGATTTTTCTTTTTTCTTTTTTTTTTTTTTCTTTAGGCGCGATTCCTGGCCGCGATTATTATAACGCGATATCGGAGCGCGCGGAGGCGACGAGCGGCCGATGATCCGCTTTTGCTTCATTAGGGAACGTTGCGCACTCAAGGTAACAATAAATCTCTCCGACCTTATCGATTTCACGACGATACGATACGACGTCGATTTGTCATACGTTTATCCGAGACTTATTATACGCGATTTATCGTACGCCCGATCTCGCACCACGTTCGTAACGTGGGCTACGATTATTAATTTAAAGGCAAAAGGGTGGAAGTGAGGGGGATGGAAAGAGAGTTAATACAAAATGCATCCTATATCTCGGTTGCTTTTACGCGCGAGTTCTCCCGATAGTACCGTAGCAAGAAATCGTGATCCAATAGAATCGGATCATCGATTAATAATCGTATTATAATGATTTTGTTGAGAAAAGAATTGATGGAATTGATAATATATTCTATTGTTCTAAACAAATGGGATTCCCAAACTGTCTATAGTATAACCATATTGTGTATTTAATACGTATTTTTTTATTCGATTGCAAGTAATAATATAACTGTATTACAGTTACATTAGTTTCTAATTACGGCCGAGCTGAATTCATTAAGGTCGTACAACACATCTTACGTCGGATTACTTATGACTGTCTGATTCCTTCGCAATACCAACTTTCTCCTCGGATATCAAAG
>NW_021849518.1:806482-817990 GCF_003651465.1 Formica exsecta
ATCTCTTGATAATAAGATACAAGTGTCAATTGGATATTAATCTCAACAGTTAATACAATAAAAGCCTTTCTCTCTCTCTCTTTAAAATGCTTTAAAATAATTATTTTGGTGACATTTTCTGTGAATAGGTGCTCCGAATTTGGCACCCGACAAGTTCGCGCGGCAATCTAAAGTCCGTACCGAAAAATATCTTCTCAAAGGCTGACGCGAGAGAATCAAGATCTTTTAATTTGTCACTGCTAATGTTACATAATGATCGTATCTAAATATGAAAAATCCTCTTACACGCGTACGTGGTGATCTCTTGATAATAAGATACAAGTGTCAATTGGATATTAATCTCAACAGTTAATACAATAAAAGCCTTTCTCTCTCTCTCTTTAAAATGCTTTAAAATAATTTTACGGTTATAAAATATACAGTCGCGTAATATATCGTGACACCAGAAAAACGTCGAGGAGGAAGACGTGAGAGCAATTGAAACGAAGAACAGTGCATCAAAAGTGTATTGTATGATAGTGTAAGTGGTGCAAAAACGACGTCCCAGAGCGAAAGATCGAGATACCGGCGTCAAGTGAGGTACCTGCGCAGTAACATGTAAATCTCAATGGGAGTCCTCCGTCGGACACATCCGCTACATCGAAGAGAACGGAAAGCACGAAGGACGTCGCTGAGAAGAAAGAAAAGATATGCTCTCGTGAGGAGGATCGATCAAAGAGATAATTTAGAACACGGTTGGATCCCATTACCCTGTCAACAAAGCGATATATATTTCTCAATATTGAAAACTCCTGCGAAAAAAGAAATTCAAACTGATCGAACGTATCAAAGTGTCTCGAAAGCAATGCTCTAATGGAAAAACATTGTCACAATTGAAGACAACATATTTTAATTTAACATTCTGACATAAACGCTAAAATCGTGTTAATTATATATGATTGTGTTGAGACTAGCAACGCTTCTTCGCAAATGTCACATCTGAAATTTGGACATTTTTGACAGGTGTCGAATAACGATTTCTTAATTTGATGATTTTTTTCTTTGGTAACGTGCCTTGGTCACAATCGAATATGCCGTCTACTTTTGCGATTTCTACGAAGTTCACCGTGGATCATCGTGCTGCCTTGGATCAACCGGCGATGAATCGAAATATACCGATGGACTGTTATTCTTTAATAGTGTGTGTCGATCAGTGAAAAAGTAGTGAAACTATAACGTCGTTAATCGATCAAAACGAGACTTATCATTATTAAAAAAGCTATTGTTGTTTAAATGAGAGATTCGGGCACATGTCACTGTGAACGAAAGTTCATTAAAAAATTTCGTAAAATCAAAATGATCGGTTGCTTGAACATTTTTCTAAGGAAAATAAAAAACGTAAATCGTGCTAAACAATGATTCTTAATAATTATAGTGACGTTAAACGTAACTCACGCGTGGCGCACGTGTAGTCATAATTATACGAACGTTTAAAATGCAATTTGTGAAAATCGATAAAAAAACGAATGGTTTGAATAAAATTATAAATGGAAGCATGAAGAATCGCATAATGATCGCGACCATTGGGATGAGACGTGAACATATATAATTATCAATAATTTTTATACCATAAAAGAGCTTATTTTTCTCGTATATCGCGGCATGCAACTCCGAACGCGCAATCTGTGAATGATTAAAATAGAAATGACATTCTTGGACAAAGTTGATTGTTTCTCGCATCGTACTCCACCACGATTATCATATCTGACAATAATTGATAATTACAGGTATTTTAATTATTTATAAAATGAACGGATTTGGCAACACAATCTGTGAATGAGCATAGAATCAGGAACGACATTTCGAATAACAAAGTCATAATTCCTCGCAGTATACTCTATCGAGATAGTAAATGGCCGACCTTGACATTCTATCAAAATAAATAATCTTTATATGTCACAGGTTCATTGTAAAAGCAGCTTTTTTATAAAAAGATTTAGCCGATTCATATACGAAGCATTGATCGGATTTTGATAAAAAACCTAATCTCTTTGAAAAAAGGCTAAATTTACAAAGGATCTGTAACATTATATACATATGTACATATATATCTATAGACTTCTCCTCTCGAGAGTGATCGAAGTAAAACCGATTCTTTACAACAAATAACTCTTGCATCATTTCTCTCTTTTCGCGAATATTAACGCACCAATCTCGATAAATACCATGAAAAAATAAGTAAATAATATTATTTATATTTTATTTAAAAAAAAAAATCCATTTTGCCTAATATGACAGGTCGCGCAAAAGAAAAAGAGAGAAGAGAGAGTATATATGAATGCTTGATAATTATTTATATTTTGATTTTAGCTTAGTAATATGCAATTGCAAAGAATCGTAAAAAATTATCGCAACAAAAACTCAATCTTGTAGCGATCTTATAGATTTCATGCGACACGTAGTGCGGTATACTTTGTCTGTTGTGAGGATACGAAAACGCGCGCGGTCGTGCGTTAATCTCACGAGAGAGACTCGCGCGTTAGGAAACGGGGAGTATCCGTGTAAACTGAATTGCGCCGATGTCGGCGTGAAATTAAAACGTACGGGAAACCGGTTTCTTCGGACGAGAGACGGATACGTAGAGATATATGTACGTACGCACCGCGATGCACTTACCCGTTGCAGCGGCTCCGCAAAGGCGTGGAATACGAAGAGCGCGTGCGCCGAAATTTATAATCGGAATAAATTCCAGCGAAGTGAAAAACGCGACATCTCGGACTATCGTATCTCGTGTTCTTGCATCATTTCTCTCTTTTCGCGATTATTAACGCACCAATCTCGATAAATAACATGAAAAAATAAGTAAATAATATTATTTATATTTTATTTAAAAAAAAAAATCCATTTTGCCTAATATGACAGGTCGCGCGAAAGAAAAAGAGAGAAGAGAGAGTATATATGAATGCTTGATAATTATTTATATTTTGATTTTAGCTTAGTAATATGCAATTGCAAAGAATCGTAAAAAATTATCGCAGCAAAAACTCAATCTTGTAGCGATCTTATAGATTTCATGCGACACGTAGTGCGGTATACTTTGTCTGTTGTGAGGATACGAAAACGCGCGCGGTCGTGCGTTAATCTCACGAGAGAGACTCGCGCGTTAGGAAACGGGGAGTATCCGTGTAAACTGAATTGCGCCGATGTCGGCGTGAAATTAAAACGTACGGGAAACCGGTTTCTTCGGACGAGAGACGGATACGTAGAGATATATGTACGTACGCACCGCGATGCACTTACCCGTTGCAGCGGCTCCGCAAAGGCGTGGAATACGAAGAGCGCGTGCGCCGAAATTTATAATCGGAATAAATTCCAGCGAAGTGAAAAACGCGACATCTCGGACTATCGTATCTCGTGTTCACACGCGATGCGCGAAAAAAGATCTTGGAAGTTTGTCTCGAAATATATGAAGATTGTCATCGAGGGGAACGCCGCCGGTGACACGTGCGGGCCATGTACGCGTGTATGCTATCGTTTTGTTTACTTTCGTTTCGTCGAACAAATTTGAACCGAAATTCAAGCTTGTTAGAGCTCGCGTGACGATACACTTCGAGAAACTCTATTAGCTGTACTTCTCCCGTATTACTCGCGCAGAGAGGCCGTTTGTGTACTGCCGCGTTTAGGTATTTCGTCGCCATAAGCAAGTCGGACGAAGACACGCGATTATCCGGAACGGACGTCGAAATACACGCTTCGATAGTAATCCGTTACATCTTTAACAAGTTGAAGCGCCGTGAATGACACAGTTCTAACTCTCAGTTATGACAGGATTAGATTAACGCCATGGCTCTAATAGAGAGTATTTTCTAGCTACTTTCGTAATTATTATCGAAATAATATAACATCGCTTGATACATGAACAAGATTTTACTCTCTTTGAAAAATTAAATATGTGTCGTTTATATGTATACCATTTGTTTTAAAAATAATTTCGATAACTATATATAATCAAGTAACTATATAATATTAATAGAGAATAATCTATTAATAAAAAAAAAAAAAAAAAAAAAAAAAAAAAAATCTTTGCAAAAAAACGCGTTCCCTGGAATTTTGAACAAAAATACCTGGAAGATCAGGGAAATTTTCAGGAAATTTTTTTTACAAAATTCCAGTAAAGACCCTATCTCTGTGAAAAAAAAAAACTAAGACATTGTACAATAAACGCGTGCTTCAACTTTTAACATTTCTCGCGTAAGAGCAGAATAGAAAAGCGTATTTTTCTATGGAATTTCATAATAGCTATCGACAATATTTACTAAACACACGTTTACATATCAAGTGCCGTCAAGATATGAACCAACTGCAAACTCTGTCGGTCGCTTATTAGAAACGTCACGATTCTCAAGTCGCTAAATTCCAATCATCTATGATGGCGGTAGGAAAGTCCAAAAGTACGAGCATCCGCTCAGAATTTGCATTTCCTCGAGCCATTGACAGCATTCTCGCCAACATCAAACATTGCTTTATGATTCATTATGGAAGCATTTTCACGGAGTCGATAATTCCTAATCACCCGTCTACAACGCGAAAGTGGACGACCGCTCCGAAGAAATGAGCCACCGGAAATTAAGGAGATTTTTGTGCCTCGCTTCGGATTTGCATTCTCTTTCACATCTGGCGAACTTGTTGCGGTCGAGTGCTACTTTACGGCTCGTTACCAGAATATCTTTGCCCGAGTCGCAAGACTTCCTGAATCATGATCTATAGCGCACAAGTGTCACGTTGGGAGAGCGATCTATGAGAAATCGAGACCTCACAGCTCTGCTCCGGATTTGCATCTTTGGTATGTCAGTTATTCGCGATCGAGCGTTGCTTTATGACTCGAGTCGCAAGACTTTCAGAATCATGATTTATATTGCAATAATGTCTCCTGGCAGCGGGTTCACTATCAGAATATCTCTCGTCACGGAATCGTAAGATCCCTGAATCATGATCTATAGCACACGAGATTTGTCTCTCGGCATGTAAACTATTCGCGCGGTCCGGCAATGTTTTATATCCCCTTTATTATACTCTGAATCGCGCGATACATAATACAATAGTGTTAAAATAAACCTTTGCTCAAAAACACTAGAAAATGTACGCTTGGAATAATGAGACGTGCTGATATAGAAGTGTCGTTTTTACGAGCAACCAAGAACTTCCGAGTCCGAATTTGCATCTCCTATTCGCCAGTAAAATTTCCGCGGTCCCGAGTCGTTTTACGGCACGGAATACCTTACGCGAGGGAGCGCGGTCGAGAACATCGTCTTCATGGATGGAAACGGTAAATCAAAGAACTCGGCAGCGAGGGAGAACGATGTTGGCGAACGACGAGCGCGTATCGCGCGGCGGAGGCCAATTTTACACGTCACAACTGCGTCGTTTTACAGGGACTAACTACCGCCGATTCTGCCGTTTTACGACGGATACCGCGATGGAGGAAGAGGCAACTTAGGAACGCGAAACCGCGCCTCCTCGCTGTCGTGGCAGCGCGAGATTTACGACCGAGTTGTGCGTCGGCGAGAGAGTCGAAACGATTCTGACGATCTGCGATCGGTGGCCGGGAAACTATCGGGGAAGAGTATCGCCGAGATGCGAGGTGGATAATCTTTCGGGCGGGATTTCTTTGAACACAACGCGCGATGACAAATGTAACAATTTTCAATTATATTAATAGTTCTCCGATGATTATATTATATATATTTGTCATTTTTTATATTGTAGGCTTGATTTTCCTGAAATGTACAATTTATTTGACGAGGTATAAAAGCGAACAATTCTTTCTCGAAAATGGAATTTCTAATAGAAATTTCGAGCGAAATCCAACGATTGAAAATTATTATCCGAGAGAAAACGAAAGTTTTTTTTTTTTACGACGGATCGTAAAAACCGATATATTTTATGAATAGTAAAAATTGTGAAGTAGAAACGTAAATGTGCGTTAAAATTCTCTTGGAAACCGCACATTTCGCATAAATTTATTAGACACATTTCTTTGAAATATAGACACGCGAAATTAATGTTGCATTTTATAATTAACATGATAACGATAACGATATTACTGAAAAAGCAATAACTCGTCCGTAACTTTTTACGCAAGAATTAATGATAGTCTCAAATTGCCGACCATTGAAATTAATCAATTGCCAAATATCATACCTGCATATTAGAAACTTAGATATTCTTGTTACAAATGAAGATGCTTGAAGATATAATTCCGGCGATACATACTACATCATTCTCGAAGTATCTTCGACTGCCGATTGAATTCAGGCAGAAGCGTCAAGGACGACGGCAGCAAGTCCTTCACCGGTGGTCTCCCAGAATTCGAAACCCGTCAAGATCGCCTGACCCAGGATCGATCGTCGCCATGCGGCATTCGCAAGGAATCGTAGTATCGAAAGTAGCGACGTAAAGCAGACAAGGGGCCGGGCAGCGGAAATCGGTAAAGATGGTAGCCCGGAGCCGATCGACCTGTCATTACTCCACCTCGATGGGAGCATCAGCCAAAATCGTAAATTACAGAGCATCTCGAGCGAATGGAGACGATTCGAGGGTACCGATCCCGGAGTATTTGCCAGATGAAAGAAAGAGAGAGAGAGAGAGAGAGAGAGGAGCGAATCGAGGGGGGAATCAGCTCGGGACCGTCGCGGATCGATCACTCGAGCGGAAATGTAAAATCGGGCGCGCGCAATCGGCGAATTAAAACTTCGACATGCCATTTACCTGGCTACCGAAACGATCGAGGCGGAATGACGATGACGACGGGAGGAAGGCAAACAGGAAGAGTCCAGGAGGGAGGGGAGGAGGGGGGGGGGGAAGAGGAAAAGAAAAAATAAAACGATCGAGCCAATACGAGAAAAATTACAGAGCGCGAGACCGAAGCAGATTTCGATTTCTGACAAAATAAGATGATGAGATTATCAACCGCAATCGAGATGCACGAAAGGTTGATCAATAATTATAAATATCTGGTGCATGTCATACGGAGTGAAACATCAAAATAAATCGTACGGAATTTATATACACATCTCTTGCCATACAGATATGTATAGAAAATATATCTCTAACTAATAATTTTAAAAAGATATTTCTTTTTTAATGTTTTATATTAGTCCGCTCTAAAAAACGATGAATTCTAAAAACGAGTTTTAAAACGTGCAGCTCCCATATCTTTTTCGTCTGTCGAAACCAATTGACATTCGATGCTGGCATGAATCTTAAAACGTGACATTAACGAGGCGTGTGTGCAAAGTATCAAAATTCCAATCGCGTCAAATATCGCGTTAACATTACATTAACGACGCGCGCACCGTTACATCCTTGCGATACGGCTAATCACCAACGATTGACCGCGATGTCTCTGATCTGGATAAGATGCGAACACGGCGTTCTCATGGACCATGATGTGACGATGGGAAACGTGTTCCGAATGTAAATCGTTCTACATGGCGCTTCGGCTCCGAGTCGAGGTCCGGGGTCTCGAACGCACGCACGCACGCACGCACGCACGCACGCACGCATACTCGCGCGTCCGGAATGCGTTTTCGGGATGTCACGATCGCCCGGAGCGAAGCTCGGTGCGAATTATCCGACGATAATGTCAGCGTTAAACGTACAAGATCGAGCGATCAGAGTCACATAGTTCATTCTTCGATGTTGCATCGCTCGCGGCCGGAATAACTTACACACGGACGCGAGTCCGTGCTCTCTCGGCTCTTTCGGAGCTCCTTGTCTCTTAGTTTGTCACGCATTCATTTTCGACGAATATTTAGCGACCAACTGCCTGCCCGCGCTTCGGAGTTTTGTCAATATGATATACGTTACGATTAATATGTACGCGAAATTTATATTTTCCGCAACTGTTTAACGGAGTATCACGTATGTCGGTATAGCCGCGAATATCTTGTCATTTATAGCGATGAATATTGAAAATATTAAGGGAAATTTATATCCTGCAATAAACTAATTTATTTTTAGAAATATAAATATAAATGTAAATTATTATTATAACGATTTTTATATATTCCCATGATCTTTAAAATCTCACGGCATTAAAACAAAAAAAAGTTCTCCATTTCTCTTCTCTAAAAATATACAAAAATAAAATCGTTAAGACGCGCATAGGCATAGTCGCGCTTAAGACGCCATTTTCCCGGTCACCTCGGTGAAACTCCGCGTGTTGCATCGAGATTACATTTTACGACGTGCCGGCGGCCGAGCTCTTTGCGTCTACGGCGGCTTCGCCGACAGTTTCTCTTCGTCCGCGATCGTCACAACGCTAACGAGAGCGCGTGAGTAAAGTCGAAATAAAACGGCGCAGTTGCGGTGGCCGCGACAAAGAGAGAGAGGGGAGGGAGAAAGAGATAAAATGTGAGCGAGAGAGCAGGAGGACGGAGGATAGACGCAGGTAGCTGCAATCCAATTTAGCGGCGGATATCCACACGAGATCTTTACGATTTCTACCCACGAATAAGACAGGGCCCACTTACCGTGAAATCATATGCAGTGTCCAGTCACGGATGCCGCCGTCACCGCCGCCGCCGCCGCTCTGATCTTCCTCCTCCTCCCGTCACCCCCGCGTCGATCGTCGCCGCAGCTTCTTTCGCGGTGAAAACTGAACTGCGTCGTACTTCGCGCCGGCAATTTGCGTGCATCGCCAGATGGCACCACGGACTGGAACGGTATGCCAACACACGCGCCGTCTTCGTCTGTCCCACGTATTTCGCTGCCGTGACTCTGCCATAGTTATACTTGATAAATTAACGATATGTAAATTAATACACAAATTAATTATTCTTTATCTGCACAAAAAAGATAATATATATACATTTATCTTCCGAAATAATTTTTTTTTTTTTTTTTTATAGAAGTTAGGAAGGGGGAAGATTCAATCCGTATATATAAATTAGTCCGAAAAGTTTGTCACTTTTTAAAATTGTTAATTAAATGAGATTCCCATTATCATTTAATGAGTAATAATACAAAATAAACAGTATAGAGAGAATTGCGTGAACGAAGCAAGAATTATGCGAAACATACGCGAGACATACGAGGATTGAGGGAAACGTAATGAGCGAGCGAGTAAAACGAGGTTTATCTTACGTCTTCGGCTCTCGTAATTATCCATTATGCAATAACGCAGTAATGCTACGCTTCTTGTTCTTAACGCCTCCTTTATTCTTGGGTAGACCAGCCACTAAAATTCCCAGGGTCCTGCGTCGCGTTTCGTATATGTGAAACGTTGAGAGACGTGTACACATCCTATTATTTAAATTAATTACATCTATCCGAATTTTTAATTAAAGGCATCCCCGAACGACAAAGCGAACTTTGAATATACGTGTATGTTACGTGTTAAATTCTGCTCACTCAGTGTTATGGTCACACGTATTTTGTAAAATGGTGCAGATTTAAAAAAATATAATTATGTATTAAGTGATATAAGAATTTTTAAATTAATTAAATATTAAAAAATAAGTTTCAAATATTTATTATTAATATAAACAACTTTTGCAATTGTGGTAAATAAGCAGCATTTAAAATTAAAATATAAACGTTATTTTTATAATAGGATTGAGATACCATTGCAGACTGTATAAGTTTTATAATAAAAAAAACAAGTTAATTTCCGATTTCAATATTAACTTTTTTATTAAATAGCACATAAAAGTCGAAAGAGGTATTCTTAATTTCAGTATTTTAATTATATCTATGTAATTATATTATGATAATTAAAATTTACACATATGTATATTTCAGAAGTACAATAAGTAAAATAAAAATTTTGTTGTCTTCTTTAGTTTTCCTCGTCAAAACTTCTTTTCGTCATAATTTACACCGCCCACACGTTTCACACTCATTTTGTGTCCCATCGGACACGCGGGAGCACACAAAACGTGAAATTCCACGTTGCGGAATTTGGAAAAGGAGAGAGAGAGAGGGGGAGATCGAGCGTTGTCGGAACCTCATTCGCGTGCGGGATTAAAATTCGAGTCCCACGGTACACGGTAGTCTTGCGTTCTCAGACACGACTGCTTGGATCCTTTCACGTAAGGACGAGAGACGTTTAAGCGCTTCGCGGAACCCTTTTTTCGTCCCTCCTCCCCGAACGTCACGCATGTGTGTATAACACGGCCGCGGGTGAATGATGACGCGCACACCGTCGAATCTTTCGTGAAGTTATCTATGGGAAAAGCATCTTTGGCCTTCGAGATTGCCTCTCAAGAATCGACAGCTACTGTAGTAAATGATAGACGTCTCGAAATGTAAAGTCTCGTGAATATAACGTTTTTTTTGTTCTTTTTTTCCTTCAATTCCGAGATCATATCTCGACGTTTATACAAAGAACATGACAAAAGATTACTGGTAAGAATTATAGCATAATTTCGATAAATTTAAATTTCCATTGCAATCAGTATGCAAAGAGAATTACAGAAAAGCGTCAATCTATTTATTAAACAAAAAGATATTTTTTTTTAGTTCGATGAATGACTAGAAGCTGGTCATTTAAACAAAATTATGATTATTTGATATTGACTGGTCGAATCTTGCATTTTACATATGTGCTCAATCAAGCGTGCAGTTATTCGACGGTAATTGACATAACTTTCAATAAAGCGTAATATCGTTGTGACACAAGATTTTGTTGCATTTGTTGTTTGGCCGCGCGATGATCGATGGGAGAAGATGAACGCGTGCAAAGGACGACGTAACAAATTCCCGCGTACCTGGTATCACAATGCGCGTAAAAATTCTTAAATTGCATACATCGTACGATCGAAGACGAGCCCATTATCGCGGGAAGCAACCGGGGAGAAAACGTCGTCGCGCACTTGTGGACACATGAGAAACGGTGTGACATTACTCGTGCATCATCAAACGATAATCTCTATGCGATCTACAAGAGAAATAATATACGGTACGGAGACGTCACAGCTGTCGCTGTCGCGTTGAGATTTGATTACTGTCGTTCGAGAGTAAAAATCGGAAAATTATACTTTACAACGTAACGGTACGTCGATTCGTTATTCATTGTCTTTCTATCCATATGGTTTCAATTATCTTCATGTTTGGATACTGCCGTCCACTTTCTCCACAAACGTCGTTTAGCATCTTTGCGAAAATTGAATTTTTTAACGCGCATATGCGTGTATCTTCCTGAACTGAATTAATTTTTTATATTATATTTCTCGTTAATATTCAGCAGAAAGCGAATAAATTTTTTAACCGATGCGTTATTAATTTATATTTAATAAAAAAATGTCTTCTTATGCCATTAATAAATATCTTATATATATTTATTACTATATTCCGCGCTTTTTCTAAGATATTTCGATTAATTTGGACCAAATATATCTTTTCTTTTCTTATTCACCGAATAAATACAATATAGATTCAAATTTTATAATATTTTATGCAGTAATAGTCGTCTCTCCATCTTATTATATATGTATATATACATGTATCTATTTATATATATATATA
>NW_021849518.1:818287-849094 GCF_003651465.1 Formica exsecta
TATATATACTGTTTATTTTATAAAAAAAAGGAAGGAGCATAAATAGCTCTGTAAGATCGAGATACTGCCGAATATACCATGACGGCGCCGAATCGATTCTATCAAAGAGAACAAAAACTTTGTGGCAGCGCCTATTATATCTGGCGGCGTGATCGCCAGCATTCGTCTGACATTCTTTATTTTTGCGGTTAGCCCGGGGCGAGAAATAACGACGTCGTTCCCGCGATCGAATCCGGAGTGGCGGCGATCACGAGTGTCCGCCGGCGAGTGTGTTTCGCGCACACATTTCCGGCCGTGTGCGTACGACGTACGCATACGGTGGCGCGTGCGCGTGCTTGAAGAAATATACACGGGACGCGAAAAGCGTCGCGGTGCTAGGCGTCCTGCGTTACGTCCGCGAGGCTCGTCGGAATGCATAAATAAACAAATCACAAAAAGAGAGAGAGAGAGAGAGAGAAAGACTCACGCTCCATATACGCGGCCACCCCGAATTTATAAGAAGCCGTGACTCCACACGAGCGCGATATATGTGATGTTCGTGTGGAACGTCGAAAACGTATCGCCAGATTTACGTTTCTCTCGGTAGGATACGTATCTTACTGAGAGGGGCCAAGATGAAAAGTTTAACTTTTGTCAAGTAACATGATCGTGAAGCGAAATCGCGACAAAGAAACGAGAAACATCCGGTGTTCTGCAAGTGTTATCCGGCAGAAATAGAGGGAATTAAACGAACAAGCAAAAGGGAAATGTGATGTTTAGGTCTTTTAAAACATTTCTTAATAAAATATCGAAAATTATAGCGTGGTGTGTGTTTTTAATATACAACTATTATTATTCTCTTGCGTTTATTTTCGTTGCTTCATTTCTAGCGAAGGATAAACGACTTCCGAGATTGACGAGCAATTTGTTGAGGGATCAAATTATTCGTACTGTTAAATACATGGGATTTTTTTAATGGAGCGCGATGACAAATCGCTAAAATCCGATCGCAAAAAGGGGGTCGTTAATAGCAGGTACGAGAGGAAGACAGATCGAGTATGTACAATAATATCCGTTGAGATGCAAGGTTAAATCCTTAACGCGTTTAAATGCAATCTCGCTGCTAACAGGCAAAGCAGAACTAATTACCCGCTACATTAAGCATCATCAATCAATCCTTTTTATTTATCAGCCGGTTTTTACGCATTCCATTTCACAAAAGTAACGGTCCGTTCCTGACCTTCTGCGGTTGACAATATGAGAAGCATTTTTATCCTGATGATATAATTATAGCCGAATAAGAATAAACGCTCCTCGTCCACTGTCGGCGATTATTGCGAATCGATCGGCGATATCGCACGTTCTTCGCCGCGTGATTTCTCGCATAGATTAAACAATGTAATCGTGAACACTGGCAATTTGCGAATACATGCAATGAACGTTGTAGAAAACTACTTCGAAAAAATCCTTTGTCTTTTGTTTCATCGTGAAAAAGACAATATTATCATAATACATTGTTGTAATTTTGCTTAGAAAACTTTAAAAAGTTATTAGAATATACTATGATATTATATAGATAATTCTGTGTTTTTTTTCTTAAAAAGAGAATAACATGTAATAATTCTAATTTTTCAACCGAGTATCATTAATAAGAAAATAAATGCAAGTATCTCAAGAACAAATTAGTCTCGTAAAAAATATTTCACACAAAAGTTGTTTAGTTTCGAGGGGAATGTTAGATGGTGATTTTTAACAGAATTTTTATATTTTTTACAAATTCTCATTTTATATGTATGTACAGTGATATAATAAAGCTATTTTATATAATAGGGTATAGTTATTTTCGGCTCGTTTTCTTAAAATAGGTTCAAGTAATGACACAACTGTCAGTGTAATCACACAAATGTTATCGTCTGATGTCTCCGTCGAAATTAAATAACTTTTTTGTTTCGTTATCTTATTTTGACACACTTACTCTGTCGATGAAACCGTTTCTTCAAGTTTCAAGAGATTAATCAATTTCGTCTTCTTTTTTGCAGGACTCGCAAAACGGCCCGGTGCTGGACCGATGGAGTATCTGCTCGGCTGAGGAGGAGCCGCTGGTTCTACAGCAGTTCCTCAGGTTCGCCGAGACGCGTCCGTTTGTGCAGCAGCTGCTGCTGGCCGCCGGAACGCCGGGTACGGATGCTATGTCACCGAGCAGACGACCTTCGCCGCCGACGATGCCACTAGCACATTTGCCGCCCCCGTTGCATATGCTACATTGCGGGCTACCGCCACCGGGTTCCCGGTTGCCGCCCCCGCTACCACCGCCCCCGCACCCACCGCCGTCGTCGATTTCGCATTCCTCGATGTCGCCCACGGCACAGAAGCACTATTCGTCATCGAATCCAATCGGCTGTATCACCAGTAGAGCGAATTCACCCCCGCGTTCCCTGGATTCGCACCTAACGGTATCGCCGTTGAATCGACTGCAGAGCATGCAACCGTTCGACTTCCGGAAACTGGGCACTCTCGGGCTGCCGGCGTTTCCGCCGTTGCCGCCGCCGCCACCGTCCGCGGAGCAGCTTCTGCAGAATCGGAAGTCCATGAGGAATCAACAGAGCCCTCACAGCCCGCCTCATCATTCGTCCGTGGCGTCGCAACTGCAGAGGCCACACATGCCAGTCGCGCCGGTCTCCTCGTCGACGTTGACCTTTGGCCATCCGCTCTCGGTCGCCGTCTCCTCTGGCGCGCTACCGCCGAGCTTTCCGACGCACTTCCCGCCACCACCGATGGGCAAATCTCCCGGCGGAATCGGTGCCGGGTTAACTATACCCGCGGATGTGCACAGCGGCGGCGAGAAGAGCAGTGATTTCGGTTCGGAAGAGGACGACGACGATGAGGAGAATTCGGATAGTGCGCTGAACTTGAGCAGACGAGACTCCGCTTTGTCGAAGCACGCAATTTCTTCCGAGCAACGGCATCTGTCGTTATCCCTTCCGGGTACGCCGTTGGGTAGGCCATCCGGTATACCTGGCAGAAAGCCACACTCGCCGGGCAAACGGCCAGGCAGTCAGTGGAGCGCCGCCGCGAATTTACCGCCAAACCTCGGTACGCCTTTCATCAATCCCACCACCGGCAAGAAACGCGTGCAATGCAACGTCTGCCTTAAGACTTTCTGCGATAAGGGCGCATTGAAGATCCACTTTAGCGCAGTACATCTGCGAGAGATGCACCAATGCACTGTCAAAGGTTGCAGCATGATGTTCAGCTCGCGCAGATCGCGCAACCGACATAGCGCCAATCCAAATCCGAAGCTCCACTCGCCGCATCTACGTCGCAAGATCTCGCCGCATGACGGCCGCTCTTCTATGGCGCACGCCCTGGTGTTGCCGCCGCAGGTCGGGCTTCCCGTACCGGCCACTGGACTGAATCATCTGCCGTTCGGCACGTTCCCGTTGCTCACGCCGCCGCCGGATCTCCGCTCACCGGCCTCGTTATGCGCGCTGGACTTTAAACACCTGGATTTGTCGTCTACGCAGGGCCAGGGCAGACCGTACGATGAGGCGCTACAGCAGCAGAGAATGTCGGTGAACGCGAGTCTGTCGACTACCACCACGGCCTCGACGACAATACCGATGGCGATGTCGAGCGCCGCGCTTACCACGACCACGACATCGGCGCGGGGTTCGTATCCTAGTGGCGGCGCAGTCTCGCCGTCCACTCAGGCGTCGTCCATGATACCGGAAGGCGAAGAGGATGACGATGACGATGACGGCGGTATCGTCGTGGTCGCGGAAGATGAAACCAGCAATCTGCCGTCCAGATTGCAGCCGCTCCGCGCCGACGACGACGAGCAGCCGGCTGATTTTAGTCTGGCGAAGCGACCAAAACTCTATTTCGGAGACACTGCCGATGAGGATCTCGCCAGCAATCCGGACAGCAATGAGGACAACGACTCGATGGGCACGGTCGATCAGCAATCTTTCTCCGTGAACCAACACTTGCTCAACTCGAGTTCCTTCCATAGCCGGGGCGTGCGCAAGAGGAAGTCCCAGCATCCTACGAGATGTGCCGTGCCGGTAGAAGTGCACTCCTCGTCCACGGATGGTGACTCTTCCAACGACGAGGAGCAACGCATTCAACGGCGTTGTCTGTCGGACAACGTTGTTGCGCCAGCACCGATGACGGAGTTTCAGAATCAACCAGAAGACATGTCGATGTCCAGGCTTGAAGCGGAAGAACGGAAAATACTTCCCGGCTCACCGAGAAATCTCAGAGGCGGTTTTCATGAACCAGACTCGCGCTCTCCGGATGCCGCCAATAGAGAGCGCGAGACGACAGTGTCCGTCAATAATCGGCGCGACACTCTCTCTTCCCACGACAACGCGGAGGATCTACTTCAGGACGAGCCACGAGACTTGAGCTCGAGAGCGAGCAGCATCAAATCGCCTAAACGACAGATCACTCCGGAACCAAAGATCGATAATGCACCGTCGTCAAACACAACGCCGAGCGGGGCGATGACAACAACAACAACTTCAGCAGCTGCGGTGAAGAGTTCTGACGCCACGTTGTCTGAACAGAAAGATCGACAGCATAGCGCGGAGAGCAACGAAACGAAGGCAAAAGAGGAGGCAATCGCGAAGAAAGAATCTGCCGAGACATCCGCGCAGGAGGAGAAGAAAGCAGTGAACGAGGTGGAGCACCAAGAGGACGAGGAAGACGACGACGATGAGCCCATGGAGGAGGTCGAGGAAGATGATGAGTTGGAGGAGGAGGATGCGGACGACGCGCTGCGCAATCAAGAAGGTGAGCGTCCCGATGATCCCCCCCGTGCCCCGAGCTCGGTCGACAGCCGTCCGACGACAGCCGACGACCTCTCCCACGACTCCTCGATCAACACTTTGCGTCAACTCGAGTCCTTGTCGCAGGGTCGATGCGCGATGCCGTACGCCGAGACGCAGCGGGTGGCTTCGAGGTCTGGCCGCGGCTCTACCAGCCCTATCAGCCTCACGATCCACCAGGAGATCACCATGGACAACTCCTCACATGGCTCTCGTTCATCCAGCGCCTCACCCTCCACAGCGGCCATGGATACGGACAATAGCCTGATCACGTACGCGCGTTACGAGAATGGCGGCTTTGTCAGCACCCAGGAGGTGCCACTCGACCGTGAGAACCCGCGCCGTTGCACGGCTTGCGGCAAAGTCTTTCAGAATCACTTTGGGGTCAAGACCCATTATCAAAACGTTCACCTCAAACTGATGCACCGCTGCAGCGTAGACGGTTGTAACGCGGCCTTCCCCTCGAAACGATCTCGCGATCGCCATTCGGCGAATCTCAACCTGCACCGGAAACTGTTGTCGACCTCGTCGAGTCCACCGCTCTCGTCCAGCTTGCCGCCGAGTCTATCACCGCGCATCGACGATCCGCAGATGAACCCGTTGCTGCATAATGAGTTTCTGGCGAGACTCTACGCCGACGCCAGCATAGGCGCCTTGGGTGCATATCCCTTAGCACCTAGTTTGCCGTCCGCGGTCGATCTGGCGGCTAGAATACCACCACCGCATCCGCTGTTGCTGCCACCGCATCTTGGTGCCACCTTTCCGGGCCTTTCTTCGTTCGCATCTCATCTGGCCGGTCTGAACGGCCTCACTCATCAGCACCTGAACCATCTAACGAGACTGACCCAGGAACAGGGCAACAGGCATATGTCTGCCTCGCCCATGTCCTCGCCAGGCTTAGACGATCGTAAAGAGGAGGCTAGGTGCACCATACCCGGTTGCGAGCGTGTTTTTGGCTCCAGGGCCGTGCGGGACGCGCATTCCAGGGATCCCCAGGCCCACCGCGATTTGCCGATCCTATCCACCAGCAGCGGCTCGTGACCGATCTCGTTCTGCGGTCGCGGACAAGATTATTATTCCCTACTGTGATGCCAAAATCCTAACGACGATTCGATCCAATCGATCGATCGATCACCGATGATCTCGTTTCTATGTAGGGTCGGCAGACAATGCGGTCCTCATGAACGTTGCCCTTATTTAAAACGTTCAACGGACATGCATAATAACGTGCAATATCGAGCGGAGTGCGTACGGGATGATCGACCATCACGTGGCTGATACAAAATAGTCCCCGTTAATCAAGGTCGTCGAAGATCTGCGTATGGAGCCAGTTTCGATGTGGTAATATCTGCCTGCCAGTTCTTTCCATTTCTCAGATTCATTCAGGATATTTGTTGGGCTGATCTAGTCAATCTGGAAATTTTATTTCATGCATTATCAGAGATGATAAGGTAGAAGTCGCGCGTTGAATCACTGGTCTATCTCGCTTCATTAATTGACAATATTGTGCAAAATACTTTAATATTTTGACAATATCAAATTTTGCATTGAATAATAATATGATGCATAATACATGATTATATTTAAAGCTTCTCTGACACTCTAAATAAAATTGGATGATTTTAATTTGAGAGAGCACAGAATTTGAAGCTGTGTAAATATTCTACCTATAATCATCAAAGGGGAGTTTGATATTTATTTATAGAATGAAATTTTTATTTATATTTTATATATACTCTATATAGAAAATTTGTACAAAATATATATTTATATATATGTCTGGCGGCTAGAATACCACCACCGCATCCGCTGTTGCTGCCACCGCATCTTGGTGCCACCTTTCCGGGCCTTTCTTCGTTCGCATCTCATCTGGCCGGTCTGAACGGCCTCACTCATCAGCACCTGAACCATCTAACGAGACTGACCCAGGAACAGGGCAACAGGCATATGTCTGCCTCGCCCATGTCCTCGCCAGGCTTAGACGATCGTAAAGAGGAGGCTAGGTGCACCATACCCGGTTGCGAGCGTGTTTTTGGCTCCAGGGCCGTGCGGGACGCGCATTCCAGGGATCCCCAGGCCCACCGCGATTTGCCGATCCTATCCACCAGCAGCGGCTCGTGACCGATCTCGTTCTGCGGTCGCGGACAAGATTATTATTCCCTACTGTGATGCCAAAATCCTAACGACGATTCGATCCAATCGATCGATCGATCACCGATGATCTCGTTTCTATGTAGGGTCGGCAGACAATGCGGTCCTCATGAACGTTGCCCTTATTTAAAACGTTCAACGGACATGCATAATAACGTGCAATATCGAGCGGAGTGCGTACGGGATGATCGACCATCACGTGGCTGATACAAAATAGTCCCCGTTAATCAAGGTCGTCGAAGATCTGCGTATGGAGCCAGTTTCGATGTGGTAATATCTGCCTGCCAGTTCTTTCCATTTCTCAGATTCATTCAGGATATTTGTTGGGCTGATCTAGTCAATCTGGAAATTTTATTTCATGCATTATCAGAGATGATAAGGTAGAAGTCGCGCGTTGAATCACTGGTCTATCTCGCTTCATTAATTGACAATATTGTGCAAAATACTTTAATATTTTGACAATATCAAATTTTGCATTGAATAATAATATGATGCATAATACATGATTATATTTAAAGCTTCTCTGACACTCTAAATAAAATTGGATGATTTTAATTTGAGAGAGCACAGAATTTGAAGCTGTGTAAATATTCTACCTATAATCATCAAAGGGGAGTTTGATATTTATTTATAGAATGAAATTTTTATTTATATTTTATATATACTCTATATAGAAAATTTGTACAAAATATATATTTATATATATGATATTCTACAATTTTACATTGATTGACGTTTGAGAATCTTATTTTCTTTAATCATAGATGAATAATACATAGTAAACACGGCAATTTCTTTATAATTTTTAGAAAAAAGATTGGTTTTAAAGAAAACTAATGAGATTAATTCGGAAATGTGCTATACAAAAATATAAAATCATTCATTTTTATTAAGAAGGCAAAAATCGTATTATGCAGTATTAATTGGTATCTCTGCTTATAAGAAAATACTACTCAATCAGAATATAAAATTTGAAAATTTTTGAAAAGAGAATGAAAATCTTCTGGATTTTCTGATTCTCCTGATATAATTCGAAAGCGAGCAATGAAACAGCACGCGAATATATTCGTAACACATTTCCTTCGTATCATTGTGAAGAATCATAAGTATGGCACTGGCTGGCATAAATTCAGAATTCAATTGGTCGATTAAACTGCCTGACCTTGAAAATGTTCACATTCGCGTGGGGCGCGATCATTTTTTTTCACGAGCGCGATGCCGAAGAACCGAACATGGCGAACCGTTCGGCCAAAGTTTTTCGTCTCGTCTGCTAGATTTCCCTTATTCGTCGAGAATGGTCATGTCATTTAATCGAGTCTCATTATCGGGATTATTTAACATAATCAGGAATAAAGAAAAAGAATCGGCACAGAAGGAATAAGGGAAGAACGAAGAAAAGCGGATTTAGAGGCGCGGTTCCAAAGGGCTAATTTTATCATCGTTGTGATAACGTACGTTTAGCGAATAACGCCACTATTTAACCAGTAACCAGTTACTACCACTGTATATAAAATATAAAACATAGTACCTTTCGATGTAAACGCGTAATTATATCGATTAAGCTCTACCAACGCGTCCGACGCGATGGGTTAACGATTAATTTTGTAAATGTAAAGAGGAAGCCGGACGCGTGTATCGGATAAAAGGAGGAGAGGAAGAGAGAGAGAGAGAGAGAGAGAGAGTAAGAGAAAGAGAGCGATGTGTATCACGTCGCGACGATGGCAGCTAGAAAGAAATGCAATCTTACTTTAAGGAGAGGGAGCACACCCTCGAGAGCTCGAAGGCTGAAGAATAGGAGACATTCGGCCGATCGGTATAGATGGACGTACACAATGGATCGACCAGCAAATCAAAGCGACGGCGTTTCGCGCTAGATAAATGAGAATAGATAGATTTTATTTATTGTTTCCTAGGAACTTCACACAAAACACACACACATACTCACACATCGACACCAGAGCGGCCAGTAGCGGGCACTGCCGCGAGTAACTTCCTCCTCTAGACTTGTAAAATCGCCTTGCCGTTTTCACGTGGGAATCAATTGGCGCCGGAGGATTCGCTCCTGTGTCGTTCGAGGAAAATTACTCGGAGTTATTCGGTCAAGAACCTGGAGAGTGCGAGCTCCTCCTAATATAATTTTTTGGTTGTACATATATACTTTATTTTCGTATTTACGGATATAAATGTATAATTTGCCGGTGCGCGCGAGATATATTCTTCGAGAGCGTACGTATGTATGTGGTGCGCGTTTTTCTATGAACCTTCGTTTTGCATTTTCGCGTCCCGAGAGAGCGAGCGAAGTTTTCCCTTCTCCCGCGACACACGACGAACCCACTACTACTACGCATTAAGAGGACGAACGAGATTTATAATTGTAATTATGTATAAACCGAATGCTACGATGTATATTATAGATCGATTATAAAGAACACACACACTCATCATTATGAAAATAAATACCTATCAAAACTAATTCACTTAACGTGTTCTCCTTCTCTCCTTAATTGTACTTATAATTAATATGGCAATAGATCTCAAAGTTTTTTTTATCAATTTTATAACTCGTATATTATCTGTAATTGTGTTATTATTACTAAAATAATATATTATTATTGACACAAATTCATGCATATATGACTTCTAATTTTATTTATTTATAAAAGAGATATAAATTTAATACATCTTGATTAAAAAATATAACGCTTATGAAAAGAGTGTGTTTGACAAAAGATACAACTGTCAAGTGAGCGATCAGGATTTATAAATATATATATCTGTTTCCGTCTTGACGAAAGATTGAACAGCGCTTCATCGAGCTTTCGACACAGACAGGTAGGTCCGCGTGCGGAAAAATGAAAAAAAAAGAAAGACTTCACCCCGCCCACGCTCTAACGCGGGGCAACCTCGTTTTCGCGGAAAGAAGATCCTTCTTTTGCCAGCGATACCGGATCGTTTATCAGAGGATCTCGCGGGCGTGCACGTGCACGCCTACTAATCCGCGAGCATCATGAAAAAGAGAATCTCTCTGACAAAAGACTTATTTTCAGACTGGACTCTGCAGAATTACACTCGCGTTATAGTAGTGGAACTCGGGATCTAAGCGAAAAACATGTAAGTTCTCTATGATTATTTATGATTATATGATATTACACTAATTATACATATTTAATAATATTCCGTAACAATATTTTTACTTTAACTTAAAATTAGAATCGTGATATTTATTTCAATTTACTTTCGCATATTCATTATTGGAAAAACTTGCATTTATTCAGAATACAAAACGCCATTATTCCAATTTAAAAATAAATGAATACATCCTCTTTGGAGGAAAAGAAAATATTATGTGACAATTAGAAAACTCTCCAAAATAATTATTATAAAATTATATGCTGGAAGATGCAATTAATTTACATCAAGCACGTAAATAGCTAGTTGACTCTCGTCGCAAACTTTTGACAAATAGATAGTTACATTGTTTATAGGCTTGAAGGGGACCTTTTGCGAGAGACCAAAAACTGCTCACCGATAAGTCCACTACCGTAACAAGCAAAACAACGGACTAACATGACGGCAGAGCATAATAATTAGAAGTGTCTCGTAATCGGGTCCACCCAAACGAAACACTTAATTACATGTAAGCGAGCAGGCCTGTCGTTCTCCGAAGCAGAAAGGGCGCTCGAGAAGGTTTGAATCGCCGTCCCGCTTGGACCCCGGCCTTTAATCGGCCAAGTAGATTAGATTAGGGATCCTTCGATTCTCGCGCTAGCTTACGCTATCCCCCGACTAAGATTAATAACAGATGCACGCGAAATCGAATCCCGGTTAGATTCCAAGTGGTGTTCGGCATCTCCATGAATCACATCGTAAAAAAAAAATATGTGAAATTACATGAACAATACGTGTAAAATTACACAATAAATGATAGAAATGTATAACATTTTCATTATTTAATGTGTAACTTTATACTTATTGTGTGTTCATGTAATACTGTAATATTTTTTTTACAACTCACGATGTAAAAATAAAAATGTAAAAAGGTGTAAAATGTCTCTACGTTTTTAAATTATTTACGAAATTATTATACTTTTAAAATAAAATGTGTATTTTAGTTTTAGTTATATAATAGCGTATTATGATAAAATTATATCGATAAAGCTGCGTGTGCGATGAATAGTAAGAATAATAATTAACATTACAGATTATTGCAGCAACCATTCGAGATAATTCAAAGTTCTTGATATCCTCTTTTGTTTTACGCGTAAACTTTAATTCACTTTTCGCTATAATTTAATTTCACAATACATTGTACGTTCAAAAAAATTCTCATCTTTTGGAAAGCCTTTTTTTTAGCAATTTAAAGCATCGAGAGAAAATTCTTCTGTGTCTCTGCGAGTTTGGCACTATATATTTCTCTTTCTCTATTTTTTTCTTCTATTCGTAAACGTGTACGTAACACCGATGTACGCGAGATAAATGGATTTAGCTTCGACCTTACCGAGTACGTGCGCTCGCCCGGCTAGAGCTTTATTCTACCACCTCTCCCGACGCTCTCGTGCGCACGACAGGTGCAGCGTGGGAGAACGAGGGTGGGAAGGAAGGTGGAGGTAGGTGCATGCTCTCACTGGGAGCTCGTCACGAGGGGGGGAAAGGGGGGACCCAGAGGAGACAGAGAGAAGGAAGGCAAAAAGGACAAAACGGTAGAGAGAGAAGGCGGTCTCTTCTCGGTTAACGTCGACTCGCCCATCGATTCCCCGCGTATCCCCGTCCATTACCGTCCATATCGTATATCCCCGGTCCATTGCGTCTACTGCGAGGGCCTCACCATTGCTCTCGCGCGTGGTCGTTTGGGCCAGCTGATCACGCTCTTGAGAGCGAAATCTGCAGAATACGAATAAATAAAGGTATAGTTAATGTATTTTTATCATAACTTTAATTTTTATTGTCAAAGTGTAAATCTATTAGAATTGAATAATAATTATATGTAATAATTACAGCCTTAGTCAGACTATCATATTTAACAATCATATAAAGAAAATGTAAAGAAACATGTCTCTCTTTTCTTTTAATATTAAATTTATTTTAACATCAAAATTTAATTTATAGTATTGAATTTTGATATCAATATAATATTAAATTAAATTACTTTTTCTAATATAAAAAGCGACAAGAATAAGTTGATAACTCGATAAAATAAATTGTAACAAAATTATTCTGCTTATTATAAATAAATTGTCACAAATCAGAAAAATTTAATGAAACAAGAATCATCTCAAATGATTTTAAAACGTCCACTTTGTATTTTGCACGATATATAATATAAAGAGAAAACATTAAGCAATAAAACATTACAAGATTTCTTTCTGCTTCGGTTTCTGCAGATTTTTTCGCAAGAAAGAAACAACTCTAAATTTACTTTCCATGTTAAGTTTGTAATGGGGATGAAAATATGGAAATCAGATGGGCAAGGCGGCGTGATAAATTTTAATACAGTTGATTAAGTAACAGCTCTAGCAAAGTATTTTATTCGTGTTAAATTTCAATTTACTAATTTACTTATTTATTTAAGCAAAGTATATATGTATATACATACATAAAACCTAGCTACTTTCCTATATTAGTCAATTATTAAACTTTTACTTGGTCGCGTGAGAAACATATTAACCGAAGAATAATTACACTCAATGCAATTTGTATACTTGTGATTATTTTCCTTCCCCTATACTTATAAGTTTTTTTTTCAATTCTTTCTTATGCAATCTTACAAGTTAATTAAATATTTAATAAATCATATTTTCCATGTCTTCATTCAATTTACAGGTACAAACAAGTAAATTATCGCGTAATAGATACTTTGTGCAGAGTTTTCTTTACCTTAATATTTGACAATTTTCTTATTTTAATAATCAAAAATGTGTTTTTATTTTTCAAAGGAATTAAAAAATTTCTTTAATAAATAAGATCTGTGTAACTCTCTTTTCACTTACTATAGAACAGAGGGGTTTGAAGATCTTTCTGAAGTTCTCCAAACTCCTCTGTTTCTTCTAAAAACCTGTCTGATGCAACACAGATCGTTATTTGGTCGTGTACGCCTCAATTATTGTCACGCCAATATTTCCTATAATCACTGTATCGATTGCCCATCGCCATGAAATTAGTCCTCTTAATCATCCGATGTATCATCAGCGACTATACAGTCTTAGCAAGCACGAGGACAAAGGGTATTTTTAAGCATTTTTTCCGCCTTTTTTCGCTCTGGACACCTGCGCGAGTCGCGAATTTCGTGCGTCTAGCATCCAGCAATCGCACATGCCGAACATCCGGCACGCGTGCACGAGGGGCGCGACGTTCGATCGAACGCGCACACGGTATATCGGATGCCCGCTCGTTCCTTAATCGAAGAGCGATACCAACTAATCGCCGTGGTACGAACAGGTACCGCGACTCCGACGTATCGCCATATACGTATATACGGGCGGCGCGGCGCGCTCTAAACACACGTTAGAGCCGTGGCCACTCGGCCGTTTAATCAGACGCCACGGGCGAGCTTTCATGCCGAACCGTGAATATCGGTCCCTCGTATCTCTCGCTCTCGGCCGTCCCGCCGATAAAGATCGAACCACGGCAATTTTGGCGTCCCGCACATGTCGTGTCCTAGTCCGATCCGGCCGACTCCGAAGCAGGAGGAATTACGGCGCTAAACAAGCGAATCCACGAACGTCGACCGGAACAGGGATGGAAAGCGGGGATGGAAAATTATCTCGTCGCGTGATCGATCGTAAAGTGTTTACCTCTTATTGACTTCATCACGCGGAGACAATACGTGGATCTCAATGCAAACGAGAGCGAAGCTGTTATTTTTTATCGAAAGAATAAAAAATAATAATATGTTCACGTATAAGATATGTTCTCTTTTTACAATGCGCAGGTTTTTCGAGATAAGTTTTTCAAACTTAATTTTCACGAATTCCTCAATTTCCTTGCGAAATAACGTATTCGTAGAAATTAAGAAGGAATCGATTTGAAAATTGGTTAACGAAATTGTTGGTCTTTATCGCGCGCCGATCACATGTTCGCACTTTGGTTGATGATATCAAAATCTTATGTCGCCGATCTTAATAGCCAATCATGCGTCACGCATCACGAACGATCTTATCGTGATGACATGCACTCGGGTGTCTGATGCCGGTCACACCTTCGTGAACAAGATAATCATCTCGAGTACCTGCAATCTAGATAAAGTAACATTGACCAGAATGCAAATGCCATTCTGCAAGATTACCGAGATTCCTTGTAAACGCCATCTTCGATGCGATCGAATACAGGGTGTAACTGAATTAATGAGTCAAAACTTACAGGCGTATTAATTGAGAGATTTGTAGTCGTCCTCTTTTTAAGCGGAAATTTTATTAACCGCGCTTTGTTATCTTTTATTTATTCTCAAAACTTGTTAAATCGCAAAGTTAAATATCTTCTTGTCTGACTTTTTCTTATGCACACTAATCCGTATACATGTGCTTTAATTGTGTTTACTAGATTCATTTATTAGATTTTTTTCGAATCGATGGTATAGGCTTCGACATATTGATCAAAACTGTGCGCGGCGCGAGATTTAACAAAACCTCAACGGAATCGATTCCCAGACACGATGACCGCAATCGCTTTTCCCTTGGTGCGACCTTCCTCCTGATGCGTCAGTTGGAGTGACACTGCACGCGATGCAACCACTGAGCCACCATCTGGTATCGGATTGTTTGTCGCTCAGCGCGACAAGTTCTCTGATCGTCTCGCGACGCGATTCTCGAGAGAAGAGAAGTTTCTTTGCGATGTCGTCGAGCGGTGACACGCAATGCCGCGAGCTCGAACTTCTTTCCAGAGAATCCTTTGTTGATGCCGAGGAGATGCCGAGGGAAGGCATCTCTCGTGTCTGTTTCTGTGACAAAGATTTGCGCCTCGTGAAGGGGACAGGCTGGTCACGAAGCGCTATTCATCGATACATGGGAATATCGTTCGCCGAGTTGATCTACTGATTCTCTCGGAGAATGAAAACGAATATTGAAAGTTGCATAAAAATACTTGTAATTGTATTAAATCAAATATTTTTAGTTGCAATCATTTTCTAATGCTATTTTTTCTATAATATAGGTTTTGAAAAATATATCGTGATTATAATCCATGTAGTTTTTGTATCTATTTAATATTTTCCTTTTATTATAATAAAATATAAATAAGGTGCATGTATAATTTTTTATATAAATTGAATTTGAAAAATCACACGGGTGTAAAAATTCAAAGTAATTTTTTTTTATTGCTACAGTCTCCTTCCGGAAGATGTGTACTTCTCTCGCGACATCCATCGTAGCCATGCAACCACGATTATCCAGTCGGTTTTACATGTAGGCACGCACATACGTGTGTGCACGCACAGGGAGTCCGATAATAAAAAACCGCATGCCCGTGACGAAAAAGCGGAAGACGTGAGTCGCGCGCGCAGTTACAGCTCCGTTGACTAGCATTAATTACATCATTCGCACGTTAACGGGTCGGATGGTCGCGTAATGACGCATACACGGTGTGTGCGTGCGTATATATGCCCGCAAGCGCGTTAACGATCCCGTAATAACGATAAAGACGCGCACGGATTACTGTTACGATTAATACATAGTCGTTAGACTCCTCGCACGTTAAGAGCGAGAAACAAGTCGCGCCTGGAGTAAAGTTGCGTCACTCTTCTCTGACACAATGTTGTTATTAAAAAATTCTAGCCGGGACATTCTCGAGAAACAGCTTTACGGTGCCTACGGTTGCCATAGGCACGATGAAAATGTCAGACTATTGTTTATGTTTATAATATCGCGCCGCAACTAACGCTTGTAAGTGGACTAATTGGCTCGATGCTGTTACTGATTCTTTCGATTTTTCGCGAAATAATTTTGACAAAATATTCCGCGGTTGCGAATTTACAGAGAATAAGGAAAAATATGAATGTTTGCCCATTCATTTATTTAAGAATAATATTTTATAAAAAAGAAAAATATCGATTTATTTATTATAATAATTGCACGTGCACATAGAATTGAGAATTTTTATTATTTAATATAACTGTTGAGAGTAAAATATATTTTGCGCGTGGAATAACTCAAATTTTATGACATTTACAAATATGTAGTATTAAGTAATAATATGAAATAATAATGTAAAAACTTAATTAATAATATTTTGAAAATTGAGATATTAAAAATGTATTTGTGAAAAAGTTTTTTAACAGTTACACTATTAGAAAGTTAAATAACATGTATTTTACAGTTAAAAAACATTAGCGTTCAAATATTTAAACTTTTATTACCTGAAGTTATTTTTTAACTATTTCCATTTCCCTCCTCTCATTATTTAAAACGGTGGTGAGTTTATCGCAACATCTGATGGTGACGACTTTCGAGAGGAAGAAATCTCGACAATCGCGACAGAATGACAAATCGTATACGACAATAATCATAATCTCAATGGCGTAATTGCGTCTTAGTTTCGTGCAAAGCCGGCAAAACCACACGATCGTCGGTGTCGATAACATGCCGCTATCCGGCAACGGCAACAAATTGGAGTTCCATAATCGTGCTAATGCATCAGCCACGCTGCAACGGGTGTGACGGTAAAATTGCGCCGCGTCCTTTAAAGAGAAACTCGATCTTATCGGCCACCTAAGTATATGCAAAGTATCTGCTTTAAAAAAAAAAAAAAAAACTATAAGTTCTATTTACTTTCGTAAAAAGAAAAAATAACGAGTTATTTTTTTGAGAGCTAAATCAACTGATAAGAGACAAAAATTAATCAAATAATAAATACTAAATAATAATATAAATATTAATATAATATAACGATAATAATATAAATTGAAATTATTGATTTAATAATCTAAAAAATTCTACAATTCTCAAGTATAAACGAGATTTGTCTTCGATTGAAAAAAATTGATTATTTATTTTTCCACATCTCTATAAAAGCTTTCTGTTGAAAGATGATCTGTTAAAAGATATTTTCATTAAAATATTGTGATAAATATTTTTCACACTCTAAAGAGATAAAAATTGCGACGATAACGCTCGTGCGGATATTTGCTTCATCTGTTTGTACGAAGTCCTCTTCAAAGGAGGACGAAGTACGAGCCGCTATCGTGACGGCATGCCGTACTTCCGCGTATCAAATCGATGTCTCGTGCGCACCCTCGCAAGATGATAGTATTCTTGCGTACAAGAAGGAAGCACACTCGGGCACGCGATATGGAGATTAACGCGATACTTCGAGAAGTGGCAACTTCGCTTGGGACAGCGAGTCTTCGTGAGACTTAAACATAGGGGAGAAACGATTAAATCTGTTTACGTGCAAATCGAACATCGCATTTCCTCTTTATCTTTTTCAATTTTCGCGATGAACCGGATAGACATCGATGTCGTGTAAAATGAATGAATAATAATGCAAACATGTTTCTGTCAATATATTTTTCCTTGTATTCTCCTTTCTTCTCTTACATCTACCAATAAACAAGCCAAGAGTAACAACGTAATCAATCGCCTCGGAACAGATCTGGGAAGGTAGACTGCGAGACAGCGGTTCGCGCTTGACGTATATACTTGGATTGGATCAAAGGAAGGCGCGCAAAAACGCAAGAAGAAACTTGACGGGGAGATCGAAGAATGCATCTCGGGTGCGTAGCGTAGTTTTCAGGCCGCAATCGCGCGGCCGAATGAACAACCTTGTATGGAAAAGGAAAATGGAATCTCACCCGGAGAGATTTTGCGCGATGGACTGCATCATAGAATCGCGTATACGTTTCGTTTTCATTCGACGATAAAAAGAAATAAGCGCATATTTTTACGTATCCCCGGACATTCTCACGCTCTCGTGCTTTGCTTGCCATCGCCGCCGTTCGAAATTAGAAAAATGCCGGTGTAAAACCGAGGGAACGCCGATTTAGTTACAACCTATGGTCGAATGCAGCTGCAACGCGCGGGTCCAACGTCCAGATATCACGCGAGAGAGACTCAAAGCAGAAGAAGATGGAAAAAAACAGACGACCGGGAAGGAGACTGAGGAAGACAACCCGGTTCCTGAAGACGAGTTGCCATTCAGGCCCTCGTAAAAACCACGGGAATGTCACTGAATGATGGTCCATGGGACGACTTTTTAGTAAGTAATTCTTCGGCAATTATATAATTACTCGTGGTTAGCCTTTGCGCGTTAAACATAGCCTGGGCCTGGCGCTCTCGTGGCAGGACGTAGAGAGAGAAAAGTCGTTACGATATTTATTGCTATATAATCGCTGCCCTTGCCGACGAAGAAACTTACCGCTGGCTGGTTGACGAGCGAGGGAGAGCACAATGGCGAGATTTAAAGACCAGCATATTTCCGACGAGATGCCTAGCGATCCATACCTCACCTTCGAAGGACAGGTGAGGTACAATTGCTCGGAAGAATCGACGTTTCAAGACTATGTGACTTCCTACTTTAATGAAAATTGATGTAATTGCGCGTCTGCGACAGAGACAGAGATATGTTGGATGCAACGACATTGTTGACGAAAGAATGTTAAAATTAGTTGACGAACCAATGTTAAAATCAAAAGTCGAAAAGACTCTCGAGATCGAGTACGATGTAATTTATACATTCTCAAAATCGTTGAGGATAGCTAAGATTTCGAGATCATTAGATTCATTGATCGGATCTGATGTATTAATTTTGCGGTATCGACGAATTAGTATCCTGACGTAACGTGATCGGGAACTGACACCGATGATCATCAGAAGGCACGATACGACGTTGATATCGATCCATCAGGTTTACATTACGAGAAATGCGAAAGCAGAAATGAATCAAGCCCGTAATTTATAAGATTCACTTCAGAGATACGAAATCGTGTGTATCTAAAGTAAGTAAACTTTATAAATTATGGATTTAATCCACTTTATAGCATTGAATATTGTGAAAGCTCTTAACAAAATTAACAAATCAGATCAGAGATTAGAAATAAATAAATATTATAACATTCCTGATCGTTATATTCGAACCTTCTGCAACCTTTCGTGACATTTTTTATCGTTGCTCCTACATGTATAATTGTCTCTTATTGACTGAAAATTGACATCAATCTTCAGGAATCGTGGGAACGATGGCGATCGCCAACAAAGACTTCGCTTCTGGAGTTAAACGTTCAAGCTACTTTATAAGGATCAGGATACGAAAAAAAAAAAAAGAAAACGATAGATCACACATATCTTCTCTTTGCAAGGGAAAACTAATTGCGGTCAAAAATACGAAACGCGAGAGAGATAGCGGCTCCTCGCACGTATATCGTGGAAGCACACAAAGTATGGCTCATCATCATGCACGGGCGCCGCCGTGTACCCGAAATTAGCTGTGATCGATGGACGTCGAATGAACGGTGGAAAAAAGCGAGTGCGCTCAAAACGCACGAAGCGTTAACGCTGCTGTTGATCGAGGGTCGCGTGAGTGATTTGGCCGGGTTCAGGGCGGGTACCACGCATCTTGGCCCGAAACCGGCGATCGCGCTCTTATTTTTCAGCTACACCGTGGCGAACATGCGAAAATAGTGATTAGGAATTTGCATCGTTGTGCCCGTCATTCCCATCGGCCGTTGGGATTTGCATGGAGCCCCAGCATAATTTTCCGAAAAAAAAAAAAAAACACGAAAAGATGGGTTATACCGATACAATATATGCAAACATCTTGCCACACAGCTACTGAAACCAAGGTATTATTTCATGCTGATGATCTCAATTCAAACTCATGAGACGTATCATTTAATAATTGAAGCATTCTGAGAATGACATACTCATTACGAAAGACTATTAAAAAGAAATACGATCTACCGTGCCATTCTTTATTTACGGATTTTTTTCATTAAAACTCAAACTTGATAAAAAAATCAAAAGCAAGAATTCTCTTGTAATTTAAAATGAAGGAATTTGCGTAAACTAATCTTTTAATTGTAAGTATAAATACATAGTAAAAATTCGATTAAAAACACGACAGATGAAACTTGTAATGCATTCTGTCATTCCTTGGAAATCCTCTTCGAATTTTCATTAATATAGGAATCTCATGTATATCGCCGATCGGCAGCCATCATTTGTATCGTACACGAAACAAATCATTCGCTCGAGAATGTCCGTCCGCGGAATCTTTAACTTTTATACGCGGGCAGGTAAGTACGACCGCGGTGAAAAAAGAAAGCGGGTGAGAAGCACGCGTGACCTGTATTTAAGGTGGTTTCGACGGCCCGAGAGAGACCAGGGCCCCCGCCCTCCTCGTATGATTCTTATTTGCAAACCGCTCCCTCTCCTTGCCTCACCGTGGTGCACGCGAACGTGAGAACCCTGGGTCCTCGCTTTCGTCGAACCACGTGTGAAATGCGTGTAGCAGACCGCTCTAATTCGATAGTCGGGGAGCTAGTTGATTATACTGTAAAATAGCGATTTCCGGTCTCGGCCGTCCTAGTTCTCTTCGCGCATTTTCTACTACTGTGCTGTCACAAAACAATGTCTTCTCTTATTTTCTTCTCTTTTCGTCGATTTAGATAATTTCACTATGTGAAGAATTTCAGGGAATCGCTGTTCAAGGAAACGTCATGTATCATATGCGATGATTGAAAAATACAAATCTTTTTCTATATATTATTTATCAATCTTTCTTTTGTATTTTCCTTTCAAAGCAATAAACTAAATTCGTTTTCCTTAACTATTATATATATATAATTTAAAAAATTTTTAATTTCTTGGATATATTTCTAGATTTTTTAAATATTGAAAGATATTTTTTATTAAATGGGCTTATAATACATTTCAAATAGAAATATCACAATTTGCAATTTTGATTTATTTTTACGATGCAAAATTTTTAAGAGAATAAAGAAGATAGTTATAGCTTCTAGATCCGGCTGTGAACGCAACGATGAGGATCTAGTCGAGTCGACTTGTTCTTCGACAAGATTCATTCGCCGCGACTCTTACAGCCGCGCAATACCCCTTCTCTTCTCTTTCGATATTTATTACGACTGTACCTAAGTCCATTCGCAACCCTTATCGAGCTCTCGCCGGCCCTCCGTAACGCGCGTCGAGAATCGAGAGCCGCGAGCGGCCGGCAGTGGTCCCGAGAGCCGATTCCAATTCGATATCACACCGACGCAGCACGGAAGAAAAGAAAGAGAAGGAAAAGGCATCGCGCACTGCATGCTACCCGCCTATATATCAGTCATCGGTAATAAATTTAGAAACAAATTGCCGGTCACCTCGACGACCCATCGCGAAAAGGCGCGATGGATCCGGAGAGGAAGGGATTGAAGCATTGCCGGGGGAATAGGGCAGCGGACGAGACGCAAAGCAAACAACAATAATAATTATTTGATACGAGTCGACGGAAGAGAGAGAAAGTGGGGAAGAAGGAGGGGAAGAGCTTACGCGAAGTTTGTAATATCTGTAATGGGCTGTTCTACTCGAGTGACCTGTCGGCCGGCGCTGAATTAATGGCGGTCGAGATTTCGCGTGGAAACGAGACGATCGGTACGAGTGCGCTAAGGAATGAGGGAGAAGGGAGGATCGAGAAAGAGAGAGAGAGAGAGAGAGAGAGAGAGAGGTGTAAAAGCGACCACATAGGGAAAAGAGGGGCCCACGGGGTGGAAGATCGTCGATCTCCCCGTCTCTCTTTCTCAAGGCAACCGGCAGTCTTGAGTCGTGACGCACGAGTATACTCGCCGACCCTTACATATATCGAGTGAACGAGTCTGCTCGCGTAATCGTATTTCTATCTAAGATAGAACGCGTAGAAGCTTTTCTATTAACGGAAATTCCTATACTAATGAAAGATTAGACGTTGTTTACCGAAGAAGTCACAAAATGTGCATGTTTTATTTAAAATTGCTGTAATTAAAGTATGGAAATTTTACGACGCTTTTCTCTTTTATTGTCAGTATCCTATACGTTAATTTGAATTGTTTTAATTCTCGCGTGCGATGAATATTACTCCTAATAGCTAAATATACTGGCAATTTAACTGGTCGTTAAATTGTAATCGTAACATCGTTATCCGAAAGGGTTATAATAATCTCGCAGTGTGTCGATTTAAAAGGTGAATGTACAATGATGCACTCGTCTCCTCTCAGAAAGGATCATCACGAGTGGGTACACTAGCATGGCTGTGGCTGGAAAGCTCGCGCTAATTGAATGGGAAGTCGTTCGGGGCAAACCGCGGAGCGTGTTCGCGTACCCGGTTCGACCGTCCCGGGCGCATTTATGGCGGTCGCTTGATGCGCACCTAATTGCCTGAAAAAAAATGTGCTCCGTCCGCGCGACTGTACTTTGAGAATGGAAATTTCGACGGTAAAACGACAAAACTAAGCGAGCGTAATTGGCTGCGTTATTAGGCACGGCTATTTTTCACATCACACACATGAGTTTTTGCAACAAAACCTTGATTTAATTATACGAACTATGTATCCCGGACCTACCGCGAGTAAATCTTTTACATCCGGATTCTTAGATAATCGGACGAATTCGATTGACTACGCATGTACATACATAGAAATTGAAAGAATCGATAAATCGGCGGAATTGATTCTTATCAAAGTGGCAATTATGGAAACAAATCGTCGGCTGTTAAACTTGTTTTCGCGACCACATCAGATGCGATTATTACGTCGAGGCTACTCGCAGTCATAGTTAATGTGCTAATTACTACACAACACGCGTCCGATCGTAGCCCATCGTCCTCCACTTACTCCGAGTCTCGTCCACCGTGAACGTCCTCGTTCGTCATAATAGCGCGCATTAGTTAAAAACAGGATCATTTGGAGCCGGGATGACCATCGGCGAAAAAGCGAAATTACTGATACGCGGCGGTGGTCATTAATGTTCAGTTAAAGAAAGAGAGAGTGACAAGCCTGAAAGAGAGAGAGGGAGTGAAGAAGGGGGAGCGAGAGTGGGAGAATCAGGCTCCTTGCACAGGAATATTTTCATGCAAGTCGTTCGTCGGGCGTGTGACCGAAGTTGCGTTGCCGCATCAACAGAGTTTGCTTCTTGCGGTATCTGCATGCAAACTCATTATGCATCAGCGGGCATGTGATGCACATGTGATTTTTGCGAGTGAGTAAGGAAAATTGCGCCGCGCGCGTCGCGTGCAACCAATCGCATGTTACACGTGACGCATTGTTCTCCGCACTTCGCTCTCGGGGATACGCTCCTTCGATCATAAATATCGCACACGGACAATGTGCAAGAACTCGTTGTTTGTTCACTTCGTATCACTTGCAATGGAAAAGAAAACCTTCGTCGTGACACCAATATAATCTTCGTCCTGACACCAATATAATCAGCAGTTACATATTACTCCACGACAATTTACTTTCTCGCTTAATGTAAGAAAAATGTATTTATGGTATAGAAATTTTATATTTTTATGTTTTTATTTTTTATTTACGGATATATACTAAATAAAGACAAACTGATTTTATATATTTTATATCTCTTTCTAACTCTCCTTCGTGCTCTCGTTTATAATTTAGGCAAACAACCATATTAGTTAACTATCACAAATGGTCAATTTTTAAAGTATTACTTAATTAAAAGCCACATTAGTTAGCCATCATAAATCTTGTTAACTAGAACACTATAAGCGCGTCATTTGTTTTGCGCGCGTGTGTGTATAATTACATATTAACTCTAATACTCCGTTTTTTCAAAATTAATTAAATTAAAATTACACACACGACTTATATTTGAACTGTCAAATGTGCCATTGAGTCATGACAGCCGTTTACTGATGTGAAGTAATGAACCGCGCGCAACATTGAGATAAATAATTGCATTGCGGAAAAAAGGCAATAATACTTGCGAGTATTGATTTAACATGTTTTTTTAAGAGTGCATTTTTATATTATTCATTAATTTAAAAAACCTTCAATAAACTCTCAAGAATCGTTATAGCAGAAATGCCGCGTATAAAAGATCAAATTATTCTTAGACACGCTAGAATTAGATACGCTAAAATTTTCCTTACGCTAGGTAGTGTTCCCTTCAGCTTTTCCAAGCCTTGAAAACAATCTATATCATGGAAGGCCATAAGAAGACAAGGCGCTGCGGCGCCTTCCGAGAGTTCCCGTCCCAAAAAGCCGGCGTAAAATTCGGCGATGAGCGTGACGGCCGCGAAACATCTGGCGGGACGTTTTCCGAAACAGGTAATACAAGGAGAATCTCAGAACATAATGATATACTGGGGCTGGTGGTAAAGGGCGAGATCCTCCCGCTGCTAATTAAAATTTGCCCGCGGAATACATTACCGCGGCCGGAACCCCACCGCCGTGCGTACACGTGTATATATATATATATACATATATATATATGTGTATATATATGTATGCGTGTACGTGTGTGTATACGCGCGCCTGTAGGATCCAGGTCCGACCGTGGCGCGATACGATGGAGAACTGACGTCCTGACGGGCTGCAGCGCCCCGACGACGGGCGTAGGGCGAACCATCCGCCGTGAAGCGAGCGGCGGGAGAGAGATCCACCACCCCCCATTCCCTCGTTCCAGCCACCCCGGCTCAACCCCCTCCCCCGGGCACGGTGCTCCGCTTTTGCCCGTGCCACCTTGTCGTCGAGAGGGCACCGTCGTACGCGCCACCGCGCGAAATTGCACGAAATTTTCGAAAGTGCAGCATCCCTTTCCTCGTGCTCATCGAAAACGAATTTTCGAGTACGGGTTGGCTTTTACAGAGATAAGAAATTGTCAGAGACTCATGATATATACGTAGCTATCGGAAAAAGCGTTTTCTCTATTGACCAAATACTTGGATTCTGACTGATGTACTAGAATATTTTTATTACCGAAGTAATAAATCGTTCAACTGTGATTGAATTACAAACTGTTTTAAACGTATAAAACCGACGTAAAATCCATTTTCATTAAGCTTATTTGACTAAAGGCATTTCCTTCTCTCTTCTACATGAAACATTTGAAAATATAATGAATAAAAACTGTGAAGCAAAGTACATGTGCGAAATACTCTTGAAATCCGTTACAATTAAATTAAAACAAAGAAGCTTGTTATGATTCTCGCTATATATATATATATGTAGCCGGGGACCCATAGTGGAAAACAACGCCCACCGCGCCCAGCCGATTTGACACTTCATTATTCGCCGGCCACGTGGGACCCTGTCATTAAAACGAGATTAGTCTCGTAATCGTAAAGTCCGACCGACAAGGCCTCCTTCTACTACTTCGTTTGCTCGCGCGCCCAAGCTACAACGTAGAATAAAAATGATAATAAGCACCGGTCGTATTTCAAGTCTCCATCGCGGCCGGCGCCAAAAGAGCCGAAAGCTCGCTCAAGAACGGACTCTTCAGAAGACTATACCAGAAAACTTGTGCACAAAGAACTATTGCAAAATTTTTTAAAGTTTTAAAGAAACTAAAGAAGAAAAAAACGAACTTTCCTAAAAGCGCTCGAGAAAGCAGCCCCTAATTTTGTTTGTCCAGAGAAACGCATTAAATATAATTACTCATTGATTTAAATCGATCTATCTACATGTGATCCATATATTATGAAAAAAAATTTATTGTCATTAAAAAAGAAATTCATAAATGAGGATTATATTCTAATTATAATTTTTTACTTTTATATAAATGACCATTAATTTCCTTTTGAATTTGTGTTTATAAAACTTGCAATTTTGTTTGATTCAAGCTTGGACAAGGAAATTTTTAAAAATGATAACGCACATCGATATATATCGGCGAGAATCGTACGGTCGTGTCTCTCGAATTCCGTTGGTTAACCGTTGGTACCGTAACGGGATGGAACGTCGCGAACATTCAGTCCAATCCGCCGAAAACGGACGAAGGGTGGCGTTAACGCGTCCCAACCGATTCGCCGCCACTTTGCACACGTCGACCCGGTGCATACGCAAATATTCTGCCGCGGAGCACGGCAGAAACGTCCAGCTTATGGGGGATTAACGTCACGTCTTGGCAGAGTCCACCCGTGGGACCGACGGGAACAAAAGTACTCTTTCGGTCTCAAGCATGTGTCTGCTTTCTGAGATCAAGCTCGAAGAAAATGTGCGCGAAACGATAAAGACCTTTCGCATTTTTGCGTATTCGATATTAGAATTCGCCTCTTTTTGGAACTCTAGAGTGAAGCGGATCCTTGAAATTTTTGTTTGACATTTGTTTCATCAATACACATCAAAGATTAAAATTTTGCGTCAAGATTTGTTGAATATCAATACGCTAAATAAATTTAAAGAGTCTTATATGTTAATTAATATTATAAAAATAGATGCTTGTGTTAAATAATCTGTTCATGTTATCACATTATTAATTGTCGTTCATCGTTCAAAATTCGGACAAAAACAAACAAAAATAATGAACATCGATTTGTACTGATCTGATACTGGAAGTAAAACTGAGAGTTTATAGAATCGCGATCCGAGCACGCAATGCATCGAGATGGAATCCCGAAGCCAGCGAGAAAATTTTCCCGTCGCAGTCTCCCTTCGTGCTAGTACTTCCAAGCGCCTTTTTTATTTTGCGAATATGAGAGTTTACTGCCTTTCGTGCGGGGTAAGAGAGAAGAACGCATCTTTGTCTCTTTATGGTCGGAAAGTGGCCCGTAGAACGATCGTGGCGGGGCCCGAGAGACCCAAGACGGCATCGTCTCATAGCTGCGGCCGTCTTCTTCTTGGACGCCACGAAGAAGTACGGTCGGATAATAACGAGTTTCGTTGTCGTCCCTTTCACCCTGCGCGTAGCGCGAGTCGTAAAGTCAGCCGATGCTAACCCTCCCGTTCCGTCAACCACCATGCCACCGCCCGCCCGTTCGACCATTTTTCTTCCACGGCGATGTGGACGATTGTGTCAAATTTTTATTGCGCCAACGAGCCTGTCTTACACGGGGTCTCGCCTTATATGGCACTGAAACGATGAGGAAAGAGAGAGAAAGAGAAGAGGGAGTTTATACTTCATGCCTTGTGATTGCATCGACGTTGCATCCCCCGCGGACATCGACAGATTGCAAAGGATAATGATGATAATTGTATAAATGTGATAATGAGTCCGATAAAATATAATAATATGAACAGAAAGTCAGATAGACAAATTATTTAAACTTTTTGACAAATCGAATAAGAATCTTTTCACAAAACAATAATAGCACAATTTAAAGTTCAAAGTAACAACATTATTCATATAACATATTTAATTTTAATAGTTTTCTATTTGGAAAGTTTTTCAATGATAATTGCACATCCAGTATAAATATTATTTCAATGATAATATAAAAATACTTTCTGAAGTATTTCGCATTTTGACAGTTTGACAATTCCTTCAACCTCAATTGATAAATAGTAGTTAGCTGATATGAAAGCTCTTGTCTTAAATTTTGAGTAAAAAGGACGTTCGACATAAATAACTCTTTTATACAATAAATATGTTCTGTTTTATCTTGCGTTTTAGCCTTCAAAAATCTATCAATGGTGAGATAAAACCTAATTATTATTAAAAATATTGTGTGAAAAGTCTATAAATTTAAACATTCAGGTTCACACATTCACTGCTTGATAAACTGTTATTCAATAGGCATTCGAAACAACTTACGAAATTACAGCAGCGACGGAGCTAGCATTTTCAAAAGGGAAAAGTTGCGGTATCGAGATGAGAAAGGTATCGTTTTCTGTATTGTACATACATCGTAAAAAGATTTAACGGCACAAATGTTGCCACTGCTACTATGCTTATCTTAATAAATTGCTTTATAAACAAAACCGCTGATTCAAAGTTTCCATCCAATACACTTTTTGTTTCTTTGACAAAGTCAACTTTATTCATGTATACGTTATTGCACCCGAAAATTCATTCCACCATTCTGCGACACAATTGATTGCACCTCTGTGTCGAACAGGTTATTACGAGCTGGTTGAGTCCAGAAATTCCTGTGGGAAATCTGCCCGCGACGCCTCGGAGCTGCATGGCATAACTCCGGAAAAAGGCAAAGTTCCAGGCTCGGAAACAGAAGATCCGCAAAATTATTATTTTTAACAATAATTGCTTTAAATAAGCCCCAAGAGAATCTTTCCTCTCTCTCTTTTAGGTATCGCAAATATTTATGTATTTAAAACTTAAATAATAAAAAGGAAAAAAAGCAAAACAAGAAATAAAAAAATAAGAGAAATAATTATTTATTAAAAAATAACTTTTGAAATTATGTACGAACAAATTAAAGTTATTGTTTGATGTAATTTGATGTGTCGTTTTCTGAATAGAGAGAGAGAGATAACCCTCTATTTTGAAATTAATCAGCAAATCAAAATTTTATGCGCGATTGGCAATAGAAATATTCAAGATGACTATAGAAATGACTTATACGCTTTCTGTATAATCCATTGTCACAACCGTTCGTTGATATATGTAATATTCAATATGATGTCAATTATATACGAGACTACCTGACATTTCACGTGACTCGATACGCCGATATATTCTTTCCTTTTTTTTTTTTTTTGTTCACCAAACGAGATACACACCAGGGGCGAGGAGGCAAAGACGCATTACCAGATTGGCCCGCGTACGCATTCAGAGGGTCCTTTACATTCATGAAGCTTTTATTCGGTTGATTTGACTACGCGCTTCGTATCCGCGGCTCTCGATTTGATTTGCATTGATTGAAGTGGCCGGCTCTCCCGATAACGACCGTTTTTCTTCCGCGGTATTGCGGATTCCAGATCCGTAGTTCGAACGCAGCGTGGCGTTGCGTAAACACGTGTACACACGTGTGCAAACGCGCTTTTACATTGATCTTAAAAGAATTTTACTGCAAATCTTAAACGAGTAAACAATTTTGAATTTATCGTGCAAAGAGATTTATCCATAAATATCATTTGTTCAAAATTATATAGTTTGTACAATAAAATTAACAATCTATTTACGTTCAAAATTCGTTGCTAGCAAATTAATTTATAAGGAGAACCGTATAATATTTTATGACAACATATGTATTGCGAATAAATTAAATATTAATTAAATGTTAGTTATATATATGATATATATGATATATCACGATAATAACATATTGAAATCTGTAATATTGATATAAATTATAAGCAATTATATAAATAATGTTGTGCAATATGATATTATCCGCGTATAATGGAAGAAATATATTTTTCTCTTAAATGTTATCACCCGCGGAATCATGGTATTTTTCTTGTCGAATGTTTTACATATCATATAAAATATTACACATACACAAGAGCAATAAAATATATATTAAAGTCAAAGCGATATTGATAACAAAGTGATTGAATAAATATTGTAATACAATGTATGCAAAATTGTTTGGATATAATAATGCAAGACTCCCATTTTTATCGTAAATACAAAATCAATTGCTCGCAATGTATTCCTCATCGAACGCCTTACAGCAAGCGTCGCGATAGATACAAACGGCACTCCACCATCCACGACAACGGCGGCATTGTGTCCGCGTCAATGACAGAACGATGATTAATCGCTCGAGTGTCACGGATATCGTTCTCTCTTCTCGTGCGCGGCTACCATGGTCGAAAAGGACGCCGACGAATAACGCGCGTAATACCACGGGACGTATAAACTGTCTCCATTAATAAAAATCATATCGCTATTAAAGCCGAAAATATTTACACTATCGCGCAACAACGGTGAACTGCTCCCCCTTTCTAAGGTCGCGGAGACTCTGATCCTGGCCGCGCGCGCGATCCCGAAGAGACGAATCTCGTGAAAAATCGAGGGAACCGCGTTTAAGCCAGCGACGTCTAATCGTCGCGGAATGAGTCTCCACTTTTTCCTCCTCTCGTTTTCCTTTTCTTTCGAAAGGGACCACCTGGAAATTTCCCAGATTAAATTGATTCGTACGCGCACTTTGCGGCGACCCGATGATCCTCCTCCGCCGCCTTCGCCGTCGCCATGACCGCATCATTCATCTCACCGGTGTACTATTAGTACTGTTATTTATGATGAAAAAAAGCGTAGAACGCGAGAGCGGCACCCATTATGTATCGAGATCGGGTCGCCGGGTGATTTATGCCGACCGTGCAAATTGCCGCTTGTCCTTTGTAAGACGGGCGAAGTGAAACGTCGCCGATTAAATCGACCACGTTGATCGTGATTTAGCGAAGTTTAGGAGGGCCCGGGCTCCGCCGCCTCGTGATTGCGAAATTAGCGATCGCGAGATTACGCTAAGTTTATGCGCGCGAAAAATACAGGCGTGGCTGTGGCGTTAGCTCCCCCGTAGTTTCTGGGAGTGCGAGATGCAGGCTTATTTATAAATTTAATTAAATTACTCAACGAAGATTAAGATAATGCGACGTATACCAAAGGAACGACCACAAGTACTACAGAAAAATTTGTTTCAACTATTGTTTCAACTTTTTCCGATATTAATTGTTTTGAAAATGAAAAATGGTACATGTAATATGGTATATTAAAAGAAACAAATCTTGAAAGCAGTTCTTTTTTTCCCTATAAAAACCCCGTTATACTCAAGTTACTAAATTCTTCTTCATCTTTTTCGAAGCATGTTTTCTTAATTCTCAGATCTCAAAACGGTCCAAAAGGTTATTAATATATTTTACCTTTATCATCCAATGTTTCAAAGCATTTCAACGTGGGATACGTTCGTAGCTGTAATAATTCGTGTTCGATCTGTAACACCAACAGTTCAGCATAATTACCCTGAAGCTTCCTAATTAGATCGGATCGCTGCTTAAACAGACGCATCTTCCCATCCATATGCTGGCATTGTC
>NW_021849518.1:849198-857696 GCF_003651465.1 Formica exsecta
CTTCCGATCCATATGCTGGCATTGTCTTGTTTCTCCATCGATATCACGTTGATACTCCAATTCCCATCTCGCCACATTCATCTCCGTGATAGTTCGGTCAAGTTCGGCGTTCTTCTTCTTTACGCAAGTGATCTTCTGTCGGAGATTTTCCAGCTTATTCATCTCTTTGGACAATGCTTTGTCCAAAGATTTTTTCGCGATCCTGAGTTCCTTCTCGAGACGCACCGCAGTTTTATCATCGCGCAGTCCCTTCGCCTTCCTCTTCAGATACATTCGCATATCTCGAGTGACCGTGACATCCTTCAGAAAGTGCATATCCTCCTCCAGTTCCTTGAAGCGCGTTCTCAGGCAACGATGTTCCCATTCGAGCGACAATATTCCATGGCGAAAGTCGATCGTGCGCTTCAAGACATCCAGCTTGCGCGCTCCCGCGGCGATAATGTGCTCGTTAACTCTCTCGATCTCGTTACGCGGCATCAAAATAGCATCCGCGGTATCGCGTCGTTCACCCTGTAGTTCCAGCTCCACCTGACCCCTCTTGAGTACCAGTTGCACCTCGGTATCCTGCTCGTGCAACACCCGCTCGTCCCTCGTTCTCTTCAACCGATCCCTGAGGAAGTCCGCGCTCGATTTGCAAGCGTCGATCTTGTGCTCGAATACTGCAATCGTCTGCTCCACCAGGGTTATCTCCAGCTGTTGAGCTTTGATCTTCAGTTCCACGTTGATCTTCTGGCGACGCGATTGAGTAAAGTGATTCCAATGATTATCATCGATCGACTGCGGCAGTCCCTCGGGTCTCGCGTCGAGATTCTCGAGGATCTTCAAGTAATCCGCGCAATCAGTCGGTAAATAAGCCGGTTTAGTGTGATCTATAAGGTGTTGCGCGAGAGTGAGCAGATCGCTGGCAACAACGTTCTTCAAAGACACCTTCGGCCTCCGTTTATACTGTAGTTCGAGAAGCTCCATGTTGACCTTTGACAGTGCAGCGAATTCGTACTGTAACTTCTTCGCCATAGCTTTCTCACGAGTACAGAGTGCGTCGTGTTGCGTGAGAAAATCCTGATAGATGTCATGCAGCTTCCGCACGTGTTTCTCCAGCACGGCCTCGTAATGAGATTTCTCGGATATCTCTCGTTTTACCTTGTCATCTTCTCGTATAGCCTCGATCCGCGACAGGCTTCGTATACGACCGCGAATGTGTCGCAGCTTCAGTTGATTCATCGCCGCTTCGATTTTTAACTTCAACTATAAAGCAAACGACAAGATTATTCGAAAGAATGCGACATGTTCAATCGATATAAAATTATGTATTGTAAAAAAGAAAATCAATTCACGATCATTGATGAACCGATAATTAAAAGTCAGAATCAACGGAAGAGAGAGACCTGAAAGAAATCGTTCAGCTTAGTGTCAAACTTGTCGATGCCTTCTTGCCGAAGCCCGCTGATTTTGACATAATCGGCCTCGAGTATTCTTTTGTAACGTTCGCGTTCCTGTCGAAGCGCCTCCACGTCCGCTTCGTACTTCTTTACGGCTTTGATATCGTCGGACGTATATTGCTCCGATTGTTTTTCCAACATGCACTCGGGCTTTTGCACATCTATTTTGATGGTCTCTTCCCAACGCATTTCCAGTACGCCGTCCATCATCTTCATCAGGGCGCGTTCGCGAAAATCATCGGCCAGCAATAATTGTCTGATTCGTTCGGCTTCCATCGCTTGCCTGTCCAGAATTTCCTGCTGCGATGATGTTACATACGGCTTTGCCTTGACCTCTTCACGAAGCACTTGAATAATGCTCTCTACTTTCTCCTAATAAATATCGTATTTGCATATCATAAGTGGTCTGTTACTTAGAATTATAATTAAGCAGTTATTTTTATTGTATTACGATAGAAGGAAGATTATATATATATATTTAAAATTTTAATCTTTATATACTATAAATTTTGTAAAATTTTTGGCTCTATGACGCCTATAAAGCGCAAAAAATTCGTTGAAGCTAGCACAATTTTGCAAGGAAATATTTCTCACGCAATTATTCACAAAATTATTATATAGGTATATGAAATACATTGCAGTTTGCTTGCTTTTAATCATTATTTTCAAAATTGAAATAAAAGAGGTACAATTTTCCCATGAAAGACTTTACTTTAATTTCTCTAACTCAGTCATAAAAAAATGGACTCACGTTCTTCCGGCAATTAAAATCGCGGCTTCTGGGACACCTGATAGAAGCAGTGTTCGTATCTCGTATTTACCTTGGGATGCCACTGCGGATCAACAGGAACCCGCAGCAGGCTCTCACCGAACATTATCCTCAGCTCGGAGTCTATATGACGTATCCTCTCGTTCTTCTCCTGTATTGCGCTCATTTCTCGCTCCTTCGCCGCATACATGTCGTCGAAGAGTTCGTTGAAGTAGACACGGAGCTTGTCGTAATCGTGCATCAGATAACGATCGTTTAACGTCACGTGCGCGAACCCGTAAGACTCCATCTGCGTGAAATAGTAAGGCGATTGCTCGACGAACCGATGCGTCGTCATGCCTGCGAACGAGTTCCAGACGATTAGCGAGACTTAATCGAATAAAATGGAAAATTACAAGTCTCGCAGTTTCATGCAAAACAAAATTGGAATTTTTAATCTTTTGCGTTCAATTTGAATTTTTTATTTTCATCTCTTTGCAAAATCACATTTTTTATTATCTCTAAAAAGTAAAAATACTGCAAAATGTAAGGCGAAGAAATATAAAAAAGCATTAAAATATTAGAGTAAAAAGTAATTATTTAATAATTTTAATAAATTTAGGCGTATAAAGCATTGATTTTTTTGCAATAAATGTCGCGAAAACATTGTCGGAAATCGATGAATCGATATAATGCTGCAAAATTCATCAAAGAAAATCATTATCTTACCTTCGACCGTCCGCATTTCCGCCAGCTCCTCAGGGTCGATCACGCGCTCCTCTTCTTCGAGGAGCATAATCACTCTGCATATCTTATCTCTATGACACACTTTGACGAATTTACTCAATTCTGTTCGAAGTTGATGTTCCGTGTAACTGCGCCATGGCTGGAAAGTATCTTCCGCGATGGTACGTATCGTATCCCTGGCAAACTGCGACCATTGTAAATGGTCCTTGAAATATGGATCTCCCTCGACAAGCGGATAATTCGTCACTTCTCTGTCACCGCGGAAGGAAAATATCGAGCGACCAAGCACGATTTGCGGGTTCCAAAAAGTCGTCTTGATCCAGTTGGCCACACGATTCGTCGAAGCGCAGAGATGCTCGAGCTCCATACGAATGTCCTCACGCTCGTCTTTGGCCGTCTTCAATTTCTGATCGCGGCCCATCTTGTTTAGATCGAACGCGGATATTGGCAGTCTCTCTATTTCCGGACAAGTCTCGTTGGCATCGAGAAGCTGTCTTACGGTGGCTTTCAAGGTCTCCAGATCCTTCATAATGGCAGCCTTCTTCGCGGCGTAAAATTTTGCCTCTTTCTTCAGTTGCACCTCCTCTCGCCATTGCTCCCAGGATCCGTATTTCTTTTCGTCGGCTGCTGATAAAACCTTTCTGGTACGAGTCAACGAGGCATGAATCGCCGAATCCAGAGAGGCGTAATCGGATAGTATCTTCTCTTTCTGCTCCTCGTACCATCCGTGATTTACTGGATAAACACTTTTGGTCTCAATCGTAGACGATAACGCTTCGCTCTCCTATACTACAAACAAAAATTGTCAAGATTATTTCATAAATAAGAATAGCACAATAAGAGAGAAATTGAATTAAATGCAATTAATTAAAAGAGAATAAAAAATCATTGCCAGTTATATTAACACATACCTTTTTACTCTTACGATGAACGCGCACCGCGATCAGAGAACCATCCTGACCAATAGCGACTACAGTATTACCATCGGGATCGATGATCGCCCTCCGGCTACCTGAATGGAGTCTGTGATGCGCCGGCACCGCGGCGACGATCTGATGTATCGTTCTGTCGCGGACAATGACCAATCCGTCGTAGGCGCACGTGACGATCCAACGTCGATCGGCAAAGACGCGGGGGAGCCGCACGTGATGGCCCGTGAGCACCGCGTCTACCAAGGTCACGACCTTGAATTCCCGCTGCAACTTGAACACGTACAGTTGTCGTTTGAGATAAGGTGAGCCTATTAACAATGAACCACCGCCCGGCGCATGAGACAACTCGCAGAAGAGCACGGGCAGCGTCACCGTGCTGATAATCTCGTCAATTAAACGACCTTGCTGCGACACGTCGTCGTACGAAACATCGTACACGAGAAACTGGTGACCCGCCGCAGAGCACAGCTCGTATTTGACGCAGAGCACGAGCACTTTCAAACTCCCATGAGCCTCGTCGTCGTGCAGTACCACGTCGACGAGGCGCTTCTTCGTCCGGAGCTGCGCGATCACGTTCCATGGCTTGTCGCGCCGTAAGTCTATGCAATAGCAATTGCCCGCATCCTTTTGCGCGGCAATCAGGAATCTGCCGGCAACATAAATCGACCAGTGAGAGGTGTATAATCCATTGAAATAACGCGCGTTTATCGATGCTCGAAACTAAATATGTTTGGCGGAGGTATATTTAAAAGAGAGGCTATCGCGGCTGTGAATGTATGTGCCCTCTTGTTTATGGGAACGAAACATAGAAAATTAACGGTTACGTAATAGAAAATCACGTTTATGAGATATAATGAATGATACTGATACACGGAGAACATTCTCATGTCTTTCAATTTTATCTATGTACATACTTTGTTTTATTAGAAATTAGATGGGTAAAAATTCTCTTTCTTAATTTCGTATATTAAAATATTATCGCGCTTTTATCTAAAAATTATTTCGCTTTTTGTCTAAAGTTGTATATTTAATACAGCTTGTAGATGTTGTAAAGATATAAAATAAGCATGAAACAAACCCTTGATTAAAATATATTGCTATTATTATTAACACTATATATTAACAATTTAACGATATTACAAATTTTATATAATTAAATTTATAAAATTGGTACGAATTATTTTAAGCTTACTTGCCGGAGGGAGAAAATTTTATGAGATCCAAGAATTTTCTCTGAAGACGAAAATATGTCAGTATCGTTGGTTGTTCCGGATTAGCGACACCCACAATCGTCATCTCACCTTGATCGCTGACAACGGCGATCAATGGATCGTCCGGATGTGACGTCTGAGCAGATATAACGCCTTCCATATCGAGCTCTACTTTCGAGACTTCACTGCCGCTATAGCATTCGAGGATGGTCAACTCCTTGAGTTCGTCTGTCACCGCGAGATGATGACACCAAGGGTACAGGAAATCGACGAACTGATATTTACCGCCATAGTGCAAGTATCTATAGATTGTTGGTATGGTGCCTGTGTCTTCAGGGAAGATGATCTGCATTAGGTATCCCTCGAGAGTGTAGTAGAAGAACCAATCATTTCTGAAGGAATGCGCGACCAATATATGCGGCTTGTAGATTGACTTGACGTACCACTGCTTGCGCCAAGCGTTAGTCTTCGGCTCCTTTTTAAAATAACGAATTTGACAGAAAGTGGTCCTGAGAATAATCCCTTCGCGAAACCAGCACACGGCCGGCATCTCGATATCCACGCAGATTCCGCAGCGTTGCGAAACAACTATGCGATGAATATTAGTGCCGTCGTAATCGCTCAAATATACGTGACCATCTTTATCAGTGATGGCCAATAAAGGCTGATTCGACGTGGGACACCAACTGATATCGAAGATCATAGCTTCCTGTGGTAGTTTTATTTCGTGATCTTTGCAAAGAAATATATGCATATTTTAAGATCTTCAACTGAGATATATAGTATCGTTATACTTGAAAGAATTAAAATTATTCTGGAAATAAAATCACATGCCTTTCAGGATGATAGTCTTGCCGATAACATCGAGTTCCCAGGTGAGCAGTCTTCCGCAGGTCTTTCCCATTTGACCAATGACAGTGCGTCCTATCTGAGTTATTCTGATTATCTGACCGACTTCATCGCGTATAGGCGTATCCACGATCGCGATCTTCTCACCCGTTCTCCAACACCATACGATCATCGGGAAATTCGGGTAAGAGCCCAACGACACGAGATGATCGCGGGACGTGAACGCGATCGCCAAGTAACCGCTTTTGCATCCTTGAACGCACTCGCAGATCTTCGCCATCGAGGGATATGCGAGGACGAAGATTCGCGGATTCAGCGATCTCTCGGAGAAGGCAAAAATTGGCGAGGACACGTGACTGGATATGCAACGAGCACCGTCGCCGGTCGCATTGTTCCAGCACCAACGCAACGTTTGCTGTCTCTTGACGATGTGAAAAAACACGATGTACAAACCGGTGCACCAGGCAAGCACGTCCTTGCCGATCCAAATTATTTCCTCGATTATACTACCGCGTATCCAGCAGGGTGAGTAACCAATAACTTGATCCATCTGCGCGAACTTTTTGCGACAATTGTGATAGTGATAACTAATAAATTATTAATTGATTATAACCTAGAAGGACTTATGATCGCATTGATAACAGCTGAAAAAAAGAAACGTATCGCAAACAAATTGAATCAGCAACGATGGCTCTTGACTAGCTCGACAATTATAATTGTTGCAGAATAAAATTAAAAAATTGTTACTTCGTTGATAAATAATAAAGTAATTTCGATAAATATATTATATCCTCGAAATGACAAAGAGTATTATGGTTGTTACTTTCGTTACATTTTTTTCATAAAAACAAAAGTCGCATTCTCCAATTATTTTTGATATTTAATTAATTTAAATAATGTGACTTCTTGTTTATAATCATATCATTAATTTATGTTAATCCTTAATTTCTCAGCAAAATATTTTTGATCAAATTTTTTTAAAACATATTATTCAACGCTACTGCCCCGATTGAACGATCGACAAACTTCTTATTGCCCTTGGCAATATTCGAGACTAATTTCCTATGGGGTTAAAAGTTTCTATTGTTCTCTATTGTGAGGGCAACAACGTAAAAATCTGAAACCTCAACGCAGTTGCTCAACATTATGCTATATAAAGGCTGTCTTTTTCATAATAAAAAAAGGAAATTCAAATCAAACAAACACATTTTGCGTCGAGTATGAGATATGAATTTTAACTATTAAATATTGCACTTAATAATAATTTTGTCTCGTTAAAAAGATTTATCTTACTAAATTAAAATATGCAATTTGCTTGATGTCTGCTAAATATCGATGACAATAATTTCTACAATATTATATTATAGTATATTTAAAAAAAATTCAAAAAATTAATAAAAGATCTGCTTCCCACACAATACAACAAAATGTCAGTGGCAAGTAACGTCTTTTAAAAGCGATAAAAGATATGACGTCCATTCATTCGTCCAACATATTACTAACGACGAAGTGGAAGGCATTCAACTGAGAATTACCTGTTTAACTGTTGCGCCTCTGTTGTCTCTGCTCAATTCAACTAGTGACAACTATTCTCCGGCAACATCCTTCATATTTATTATCTAACTGTGCTTTAAAAGATTCTGACGGAAGATGGATTTATTCCCATTGAAACGAGGCATTCACGCTTTATCGATTCAGCTCAATAAAGTTGCGCTTCGGAAACAAAAAGAAATGAGTAGTTAAAAATATTTTACAGAAAATACCGGAGATCCAGAATCGGGAATGCGTACACGGAAAAAAAATTTTCGCTACCATTGCTAATCATGGTTTGCAAAATAAATTTCTAAACTACAGCAAAACGGTTTGCTGTTGCACTTAATAAATAGGTGTCACAGCTAAGATGTTTGCTGTTGCACCTAATAAATAGGTATCTAGTTACCACACGCAGTTTTTAGCTACGGCAGCTAATTTTTTTTTTTCGTGTACTATTAGAATAAATTAAGCATAAATAAATTTACTTTAAAAGATAAGACTGGATAATTAATGTGAAATTTTATGTATTATCGCATAATATTTTTCAATAATTGTATGATTTGAAAGATTCTTATGAACGTATGTTTGATGTAAACGTGTGTTAAAAAACCAATAATTTTGAGCTTATAAATATTCCTGTCTCTTTCGTATAATATAAAAATAAAAAGGTCACTCATTATATACGCATTCGCTCGTAATCACTGCCTAAGAATGTAATTTCGCACTTTCGTGCGCCAAGAAGGGTATTTTGTGTACATCGTGGCGATGACGAATATTTGGTTCCTTCGACAGAGGGGTCAGCGCGCCAATCTCCCTCTCTCGAAGAAAGAGTTTGGCAGGCTTAAGACAAAAGGTGATTAGGATACGCGCAGTCGATGGTGGTTTATAAAGACCCCCATAGCGTAGCGTGATGAGGTCAACCAGCAGGGAGTCATCCGTATAGCAAGGCCCGATCAAAAACTTATCCTTGCCACGTGATATACTGCCCGTGGATACCTGCCAAGCGTTCTCCCTTCGCTCACTCTCGCTCCCTCTCTTT
>NW_021849518.1:857724-907429 GCF_003651465.1 Formica exsecta
TCCCTCTTCGTTTTGTCCTTCCTTTCTTTCTTTCTTTCCCTCCCCTTCGACCTGGTCCTGGCTGCCCTCTCTGACCGGCAATCTGACTGACTGACTGACTGCCTACCTTGAGACTGTCTGATCTCGTATCCTCGCGTATCCGCAGCCGAAGAGAGCACTCGCTTCGTTCGCGGCGTCGTTCGCGCTGGCCGAACGCCGTCGTTTCGCCATTAAAGTGACGCCCGCTGAGATTTGTATTTGCATAACCCAACGACCGCGTACGATCGGCGTTATCGACGAGTGCCGGTGAACAACGAGCGGCGTTGTCTTTCCGACGCTTAGACCGATTCGCGTGGGAATCTGGAAGGCGGTGACGCTACACCATGCACTTTGCACGGAGAGGAATCACCTGATTCCTTTATCCATGTTTACGTGCGATATTTCAATCAGTTGTAACATTTCATTCAGGCGCATCATTTTGTAGAATACTTCAAATAACAGTTCCCTCCAGTTTGATATATAAACAAATTAAATTTTTAAATAAATAAGAAAATTTATGCGAATACAAGCTAAAAACAATTATGTATAGAGAATATAAAGTTTTGAAAGAGTAATTATATCATTCGCTGGTGTAATTTTATACGATATTATAGTTTTTTACTTTTATGCGGAAGACAGATACTCCCGATAGTTGAGATATTCTACACGTAGGCTATGCGTGATCGCTTAACGCTGGTGTATTCGTGTTTAACGTTTAGCCTTGCGATCTCGTTCATTGACTCCCCGGAAAGGCGCGCGCGCGCCTTGCGAGGACGGCAGAAAAAAATAGTGATCCGAGCGGCACAGCCAAAGGAGCATCATCCGTGCGCGTATACGCGCCGCGGTCGTTCCGTAGCCGGCACGCACACGTGCTGCGCGACGAGCAACCCCCGTCCGTCCCGTATCACATCGTCCGTGCAGTGTGGGAAACCGCGCCGCCCGAGAGATAGGGGAGAGAAAGAGAGAAAGAGGGAGGCTGCGAGAAGAAGGAAAGAGAAAGGAGGATACGACTCGAAACGCGGCGAAGTAGCATTTAATCAGAGCCCCGCGTCGAAGTGCACGATATACACGTGTACGTATACCGCGAGAGGAGGGAAGGGGGAGGGGAGTGGAGAGCGGTATATGGTTCGGTTAGTTTTTGCTCGGGAGGTTGCCTGGAAATTGGCGCCAAATTAGTAAGGAGGACGAGGCGAGGCTCACGGTGCCTTGGGCTGCGTGACGCGAGACATTAAAAGTAACCTCTGCTCTTGTACACCCCCGACCCTCCGCCGATCGCTGCTGCTTCTCTCCCGTTCCCCCATCCCTCCACTCGGGCGCATCTTTCTCGCTCTTCTCTGTAGCATCGCAACAACCATCTCTTCCTTCTTTCTCCTCCTTTTCTTCTTCTTCTCTTTCTTCTCTTCCATCTCCTCCTCCGCAGAGATGTCCGTGCTCCGGAGAAACGAGCAGCAGCTTAGAACTCCTCGGCCTCCCAGTAATCACGTCCGCCCAACGAAAGGAAACGAGAGAAAAAGAAAGAATTCGCACTTACGCCGAACTCAGGTTTGCGTAGCACGATTGAGGGGGTAGGTAGGTAGGTAAGAAATATCGAGGGGGAGAGGGAAGCGTGTGATACCGAGCCGAGGCCTTCGAGGATGGTCGTTGTCGAAAAAGGGTATCACGCCAACGGTCGCGAGAAAGCCGGGTCCGGCCCTTTTCTCCCCCTTTCCCCCTTCTCCTTTCCACCAAGTATCCGGCACCATAGCGCACGGAATGACGCTGACGGGACCAACAGCGGCCGAAGTCTCTCACGGGCCCGAATGTTTTTGTCGCTCGAAGATACGAACAGCGCCAGCAGATTTCCGTAAAACGAGGAAAGGTTTGCGGTAAATTTGTAGGCGCCTCGCTAATTTTCGACCAATGGAAACTAGCATAGAGATTAATACTTGTTATTACGTGGAACTTTAATATGTACAAAACGCTCGAAACCGACTAGGACGATTATTCTTTTCGATGATTCTGCGAAATAAATCGAGTGTCAGTGATTATAAAAAATTTAAAATTCTATGTTTACATAAATGCGTTTCTTAAAAATCTTAGATACTAATTAAACGATAACACGCGTTTAAAGAAGAATTCTTCTGATCATTTTTCGTAGCATAAAACATAAAATCAAAGTATTATAGACTACTTACAATAACTATTTATCACAACATTACATATTAAATATATGAAATCATAAAAGAGCGACGATATCCTTGCAAAATATTATCTTTATCATCAGAAGTATTCGGATTCAACATAGTTTTACGCGTGTGTGATCGCAGATAGATAAGCTTAAATTCAATGGTCATTCACTCGGCGAAACCGGTCGTTCACTTGGTTGTGCATCTAGCCCAGTAATTTGATTTCCATTTTTATCCGAAGGAGAGTCTGGCGGACCACTCGAACACGACCAAAACGCTACTCCCATTACGAATAGAGTTCTGATTTGCATCGGCGATAGCGCCGGCACACTGCCAGGCGTAGAGAGCGTCTTGGCGATAAAAAAAGATGCGATCGACAAAATAGATGGAAGAGATAGATAAATAGATAGAGAGAGAGAATCCGCCCGCCACGCCAGGAGATTCACCTCCGGTCGATGAGGCAGCTGCTGCGTCTTTCGGCCGCCGTGCGTGCGTTGCACACGCATAGGGTGCCCCCGAAAAGAGACCGACTGTGCGCGCGTAGATTATAGATGTGTCGCTGTAATCACAGACAAACGTTTAAATCGCTAAACGTCAAATTACACGTCCCCTGGCCCCTCTTCTGGGTCCGCTCCTCTCTCACTCGCGCGGCCGTACGAGATAATAACAACCCTTGCATAGATTCGGCTAGCTGCCGACTTTTGGTATCGTCCTCACCAACAGCTGCGATCATCCATCGTGTTCATCTAAGCCGAGTATTACATCGCCGAGTTGTGTTACGTCACGCCAAAATGCCCGATCATCTAGAAGCGGACAAACCCCGTCCGCGCTTGGGCCTGAAACGGATATAGTAATATACATCGAGAGAGACGGATAGCCTTATACATGTGTTTTCCGTCGTTAATCTCACTCAAAAAAGTGGTATTGCAACTACAGCAAAAATTTTCTGGGTGCGCAAAATTAACTGAGGTACATAAATGATTAGCAAATACTGTGATATCGCATATGTTTCGCATTTAATCAATCTAAGTGACAGAGACAGAATTTATATCTGAACTGTTTGTGAAATTTAGAAAGAATGTTTTTCTGTGGCGCCTATCCATGTTAAGGCCAATCATACTTGTTATAAAGTTTGGCTGTGGTAGACAGAAAAAATTAGCGGCAAGAAACAAATGAATATATAATCCTCACGTCTAACATATTTGTATAACGCGCTCAATCTATCTAGCTCTTTTAAACAATTTTTCTCAATTTTTCGATGCTGCAGTTATAATTGGCAGTTATATTTCTCACAAAGATCGTTCTGTAGTATCGAAACTCATATTTATCCAATGCAGTGATTAACATTTGGCAATGGGACCTAAATTTTCTAGAAGATATTATTAGAATGTTGCTGCTATAAATTCTATATGTAACAGACAATATTCTAACAGATACAAAAAATAGCGATAAATTTTTGTTGTGACACCTAGAAATCTACCTATATCAGCAAGACATTTTTTTGAGTGCTTTAGCATTTGGCAGGCGTGGTTTTCAACTGCTCGTTCAAAGAAAATCTGCCCCTAATCCATGTGTATAATCTTAATTTTTATATTCCTTATCAAATCCCATTTCAAAATACAAAAAAAATGTGTGATCTACCAGAGTTAATAAAATTTTCGATTTTCAATGCATAGTGATTGACGAAAGTTAATTCTATCGCGACAAATATTTATTGGTATGCGCGTTCGTTTAACAACGCATCGGCTTAAATAAACGCTCGACCACACACGACGGGTCGAGTCAGTACGTCAATTAGCGTTCGCTCGCGCCTTCTTTACGCCTCATCTGATGGTGAGCACAGCGCGCTTAAATGTCCACGGTGTTCACGGATCTATCCGCCGTAGTCCTGCGACCTGTGGCTGTGTAAAGCCCCGACAAAAGAAGCGGCGAAGCCGAGCCGTCGCGGACTCTCGCCGCGCGATGACATATGAGCTACCGGGCTCATTGTGTCGCCTTGAATACCGTTTAAATTGGGGAACGCGAGCTACATCGGGAGACTACTGAACGTCGCCCCGCGAACGCCACGATTTATCACGTCTTGTACCACCAGAAGCGGACGGTGACTCGTCAATGCCTGAAGCTAATCAGATTCGGCGAAAGAGATAGATAGAGAAAGAGAAAGAACAAAAAAATAAAACTTTAGTAAATAAAAAATGCAATTATGATTAAACTGATATTGGTCCGTAGAGGTACACTCGCGATCTTCCCATCGGCGACGCTAATCGGCCGATGATTGCGGACGAGGAACGTAACGACTTGTTGATAACATCGACCTGGAAGGCTCAATGCAGCGCATCGAATTAGTGATCAAAGTAGATCGAGTCATTCGCATTCTGTGTCAATCTGACGCTGATGAGAGGAGCTCGATAAACGTCATTCTTGCTGTATTATAATTATATTTCTACATCTCGGTACGCGATTTCTTATGCAATTGATATTCCGTTATATACGGATGATTTAGCACCGTTAAATCGCTCGATGAATTAACGATTACGTATGGGAAAATGAACTGCAAGAAGAGGTACATGTTGACCTGTATATATTTACAGTCTACATTTGCGTTTACAATGTCCATTCAAAAATATTATAATTTGAATGTTGTCATTGTGTCTTCTTTGTTCAAGGAACATTTGTCTGAGAAGATTGTACGGCGTATCTTTATAATTATTATCCATACCGGCGGTTTGTAACTTACAACTTAACAAGATAGACGATCAAAACTCTTTCACGCGCGAGAGAGAGAGAGTACGCTAAAAATGTCGACCGTTTGACGAAGAGGCGAGGAAGAGAGAGCCGAGAGAAGGGAGAGACTCGGTATATATATACACGCCAGGTAGATATATAAGAAGCAGATGCGTCTGTCATTAATATGAGCAGGCCGAGCTATTAATAACCAGTTAATGAGGACTCTCATCTCGCCACCCGCTCCCTGCCCACCCCCTGTCGTATGTGCGTGCGTATAGGGCTGACTCGTCGTACTCACCATTACGGATAGGGGGATGATCGCACACATACGCACGTGTTCACACGCGCCCACAAACCGCCACATTGTACTCGCGGCCGCGGTCGTCAAAGGGCCCCGCCAAACGTCATGATTTATAATCGACCGCGTGCAACAGCGGCGAATGAATAGAATCAGGAGGGGTAAACGGGGGATTCGAACTAAAGTAAAACTCCCATCTCGAGGAAAGCATAGCGAGATAAACCGTATAGGAATAATAATTATTCTTTAATAGCTGCAAGATCAGGGTAGAGCTATTATAAACTATATATTATATACATATACAAAATAACTCTAATAATATTTCAGTAATAAAAATTGCAATACTTGTTCTAAAATTGCTAATATCTTTTTAATACAATCGTAAATAAAATATGCTTTTCGATAGAGCCGCAGTCGAGTTGAAATAACTGAAAATGAATCGCTAAACGTTTTTAATATAAGATCCAATTTCTTCTCCGTTGCGACAGAGACTCTCGATCAGATTAATCTCGCTCGAAAAGGGAGAGATCGTTGGACGAGAAATCCAATTTAACACTTTTCAGAGACCCGTGCCGACAGAAATAGCGCCGGAAATACGAGATTTTTATTTATATAATAATTACGAATTTAAAACTTTTTTCTTCTTCTAAATCCTAATGCAAATTTCACACATTTGAGCCAAATGATTTTAAAATATAGAAAAAAATACGGAATATTTCTAGCAATTGAGATAGAAAATATTTTTGTTCTCCTGGATCGGAGGCAAATTTTACATTGTGTGAGTCTCGGGGGAGGAAAGGCCAACGGGGTTGACCGATAATTAAATGAGAACCCCTGAGTACGAACGCAGGAACGCCCACGCCATGCATCAACCGTGACGTAGATAGGTAACGCCGCTGCAGATGGAGAAGATGGTCCTCCGAGATATACCCCCGCAGTCGGTCTTCCACCTTGGTTAGGGTCAGCTATCTCGCGCGACCCATCTCCGCCTATCCAATCACACACCGCGCACCGCGTATATGGCACGCAAGCGATAATACACGGTGTCCCAATTATCCCGCGACACGGCAAGGCCCCACGTTGGCTCGTTCTCTCGCCCGCTTGCCGTGAGAGCATTTTCAACACGCCCCCGTTGCTGCCCCCTGTCTCGCTCCCCCACCTCATCTTGCGTACCAGTCGGACCCTTGTAAGCGACCACAAACGACGAAGCACATCGGTTCCATGCTGTAAATCGCGAAATTCCGACTCAGCTCCATCATCGACGAGCGTTCCAGCATCTTGAAAGAACCATCTGCTTCTTTATTTTTCATTATTTATTCATCTGTGTTTTCGTTAAACGGATTAATATCTTTAAATATCTTCTATATCAAAAAATAAGCAATTTTCAATAATTTTTATAAAATTTAAGAAGTGATATATAGCTAAAATTTCGATGAATAAATTTTCAATTGTTATAAAGCAATTAAATATTATTTTTATATTTATTTATCACAAAAAAATAATGAAAAATCGACTATTGCTTTGTGCTGCGAGGTAAGATGGTATCATATATTGAATTGGTGTGCGCTTTCTCCGTGGCACCTTGATATAATATAGTTCTGCAACATAAATAAAGTATCCTCTTAAATAAGGGAAGAATGATAAATAAAGAAGCAAGCGCAGGCGTTTGTGGCGAACAAACGCCTATTAGCAACGGATAGCCAATTTAACGCACGCAAGTCTGGAGCAATATGCTCGTCCCTTTCGAAATCTGAAACAACAAGACGACTGCAAGTTGGGTCTATTGAAAGCAGGATCTTTAATTTCGTGCAACACGAAAAATGTAGGACGTAAAATTTCAATCCGACCTCGATCTTACATTTCGAACGTAAATGCTTCACGCGTTTTACATTGAAGTTAATTCGACTGATCAATCAAAAAATTTGTCTCTATTTAAAAAAAATTGCATATTAAAAGTTTCAATCTCTAAATTCACATAACATAAACTCCAGGACGTGCGGTGGTAGGTCGTGTTTGACCTAATTCAAGTTTCATCCTGTCGTAAACTCGATTTCCTTTATGTGCATGCATAATGGCGTGTTAAAAGCCGACTAGTCTTGAAAAATGGTTATTCTATATTACGGCGAAACAGCTCCAAATAGAACAGTGGCATCGAAAGAATTTCGCGTTCTCAATCGTGACAGTGACAAGGAAAGCATGGATTTAACTTTTAAATATTGGAGCAAGTGACACAAAATTTTTTTTTTGAAATTTAAACAGATATCGCTCGCTCTACAGTTATTGTAAGATGCATCGAGTATTAACGTCAAAATATTTCGATAAAGACGAGAAACGTAAAATAAGAGATGAGAGATTCTTGCTTAATATTATGAAAATATTTATAGTAGCTTAAAAATTAATGATGTATTAAGTGCAAAAAGATCGTAATTTGACGTTTCAGTGACAAACGTGTACATATAGTTTGAGCTGTATAATTATCGAAAGACGCAATGGAGAGCAACCACGCCCTTGTCCCCAATCTCGCCCTTATCGACCAATCCGGGCTGTCGCCGGTGTTGCTTTGTAGTGGGGACCATGGGACAACGACATTCTGAATCGAGAAGGACGGAAGTACAGCATGGCGAGAAAATTCCATACACGTGTCTCTGCTCTTAATTCGGGGGAAATGCCTAATATGGAACGTCAGCTCTGATTCGCTGAAAAATCAGGTGACATTTTACGCGACCGTCATCGAATGATTGATGACGCAAAGAAATGATATTTATCACAAACTGTGAAATCACAATCAGTGAAGCAGATATTTCATGATTTGGATACGATAATTCTTTAACTTAAAAAAAAAAATAAATATAATACTTTTAGTGATATTATTAAATCGATTGCAACCACAATGGTATATTTGACTAAAAAGTTGACACAATTATTTTCGTTTTTGTTTCCATTTTCTTATTTCATACATTCGAAAGAAAAAGAAAGAGAAAAAAAGATTTAATTTGTTAAAAAAAATATAAATATATATACATATATATATATAAATATGAATTATTCTTTTTTCCTCTTCTTTTTTTTTATATTACATATTATAAAATAATTTTAATACACTTATATGTACATTGAATATTTTTATTTTGTATTGAATATTATAAATATCAAAATTAAATTAAAGTGCCAAATTTTTTTCACAGGAAGCAACTGTATTTTTTTCATATTTCACGTATGCATCATATTGTATATAAAATATTTTATTGTCATGGAATAGACAAAACAAATCTCTCGCTGACAGCCTCACTCGACATATGCTCCGGCTATGTATATATGTATATATTTTTTTATCATTTTTTTCTCATCTTATTCTATTCGCCTACTCTCAAGCCCGACCTGAAGAAACTTAACGAAATGAAAGCCAGGCTTCCAGCGAGAGCCCCACCTACGAAGGGCGGTGACGGTTGCAGGAATCTGTCGCAGGCTACGGAGGGAAGCGTCGGCGGGTCCCCGTCAACGACCAACGTTTGGTTTCGTTGGCGACACAGCGCCGGAGGGAAAGGAACAATAGCGCGGCCGCGTTCGGGGAAGGGTACGAGAACGGGGACTCTGGAGGGAAAGGACGTGCGGGGGAATCGAGCATCGTCGAGTGACAAACTCGGAGAGGAGTTGTCACCGCGCTCTCAGCGAATCAGAGACTCGAGCAGACACTAAACGGAGGAAAGAGAGAGGACAGAACAGAGAGATATATAAATAGAAAGAGAGAGAGAAAGAGAGAAGACGTCAGAGCGCAAGCGCTCGCGACCCGCTGGACACACGGGCGACACATCGATCCACGGTTCCACAACCTCTACCTTCCACCCTCCCCGGTCCTGCTGCCACTACCTTCCTCTTCTCTCCCTTCCCCTCCTTTACCTCCCGACCACCCTCCTCATCCTCTCCTTATGCTCCTCCTTCGGTAACCCCTCATGCTTTGTCCCTCCATCCGCCGTCGTCTCCATCCACTCACCCCTACATCTACCTCAGTCTCCTTTCCTTGATTAAACCGCGTTCGCTGCCACCGCCGCCGCCGCCTCTGCCTCCGCCTCCGCGTTGTTGCTCGTGAAAGTATCAGACCGCTCGCGGGTGGCGCGAGGGATTTCCGGTACGTTCCAGGGGATAAAAGAGGGTACGGAGGTTGCATTGCTTGATACAGAGCTAAGGGTTGATGCGTGGTTTTTCGAGAGTTTTCTTAACAACTTGTCGATGAGCAGCGAAATAATTATTGAAAGATTCGATCGATGATTATTAATTATCGCACGTTCAAATTATTCGTATCATTTCAGATAACTTCTTACAAAGAATAACATTTGTAAAACTATCAATTAGGAAAGAATATTGATGAAAAGAGCTAAAAATTTAAAAAGCTGTAATTCCTAATTTTGACATAATATTTGATTCTAATTTGATTTTTTTTTTTCTTATCAATTATGTTACAAAGGAATATAAAACTTAATGAAATACGAGATCAACATAATTGCATGTTGAAAAAATATTTCTCGTTTTAAAACATTTTTAATATTAAAAATATTCCTTCCAAATATTAGATCCGCATTCTTAATACTAATCTAAGAAAAAACTAATGCCTCTGCTGTGACTTCACGATTGAGAAGACGAGAATATCGAGTTTTTAAATATACAGAGACATAATTAGTTTCGGGAGATTTAATCCGTAACCGAAGTAAAAATCGATCAAATTGCGCGGCGATACTGCGCGGACCCTCGAGGATATCGATCCCGATCTCTCTCCACGGGATGAAAGCCAAGAGAATCATCCAAACACACTGGGCGCAATGTCCGTCGTACCTAGGATATCGATTCCCTCTCGCACCTTAGGAGCCTCATGCCCGGGGGCGGAAGGGGTGGGTGGATACTGGCCGACAGGCTTACTCGCGTCTCACGGACGACAAGAGGGTGATATATTACCACGAACTACCCACTGGGACTGCCACCACTAGCACTACTACCACCCTCCCCGCGTTTCTCCTCTCTCTTTTCTCTCTGTCGTGCTCTTCTCTCGTCCTCTTTCCTACCACCCACCGCCCCTTTTCCTTCCGAGCTCGGTGGCGGCTCTTCAAACTACCCTCTCCCCCCTTGTTCCCTCCTGTCTCTCCTCCCTTATTCCCGTGCCCATCCTGCGAGCTTTATTCGAAGGAAGATCCATCTCCATAATGGCCCCCACGCCCATAGACTTCTTACACGCTCTATCCGCATTGTATGTATGCCGTCCTGAAAATTCTCGAACTCGTCCACATGACCGATCACGCATATGTGTATGTATTATATATGTATATACACATATATATACGAATTTTCAAATAAAATTAAGAAATGATTGCAAGCATAACGATTTATGTTCTACTTTTTTTGCCAAATATAAATATGAGATTTTATAGATACAATCGGTATAAATTTGATAATACAAAGTCATTTAGGTCGTAAATGAGGCCATAATGTGCATGGTAATAATTAAGAATATCAATAAATAGTAATACTAAATATAATTACAATTAGTAATATAAATTTTTGTTGTAATATACAATGGTTATTTTCTTCAATTAAATGAAAATTGAATTTTAATTCATAGAGATGTTAACGATAATAAATGATAATGAGAAAATTACTGATATATAATAATTACTGTTAAAATTACTGCTATCCTCAGTTTTCTAACGGCATTGATGTTAATAATAACGAACGCCGAAAGATAAGAGCGGCCTGGATAAAAAATATGTCTAAATATAAAACATGTTGTTTTAAACTGAATCAGTGAAAATACTACTGATTAAAACAGTAACACAAGATATATTGATTTTATTTAAAAGAATATTATGTCTCAAATGTTATAATGTCATTTACAAATTATTTATATAGATATGAATATGTTTTTAAAATCCCCAAATAATGTTTTTTTGGAAGATATAAAGTTTAGAGAAAATGTTTTAAATATATTTTAAATGAATAGAAATCACAATCAATAAATTAATATTAATATAGATTAATTATAACGTCACTTTATAGCTAAGAATTAAAAGAGTATATAATAAATAATGTACAAAAAAACATTTACTTCTTATGCCAATGACGTTGATTGCTTTAATCGTAATATATCAATAACATATTAAACGCGTCTTTGATAAACTGAGTTTGAAGAAAACACTCGGAATTACACCGATCTTATATAAACGCGTGTGTAAGTAACTAAATGTATGAAATAAGTTTGTATGTGAGTGAGTAGTCTCAACTAAATTGAGACATAAATCACTTGTACGCGATAAGAAAGTCGATGACAGATGGACACGTAAATAAACATCTTGTTTCACACTTTCGGTGTGAAATGCAACACCTAACCGGTTGAAAAAAAAAGTATCGATATATTTTGTTTTAGTTTTTATCTGAGTATCGAGTTTCAGGGAAGCCGAGCGCGGTGCTCGTTCGAGCGTGCCTTTTAAGGAATTAGAGATAAGATAACACGGGAAAGGATGTAGTAAGGGTGCGAGAAGGATGCGAGAAGAAAGTCCGGAACGCCAACAAGACGCGACATGATTCGCGAGACGACGAAACCCGAGTTTTTTATTGGATCGAGAATCGAAACGGCTATGATTATTGGCTGTCGATCGCGAGTCCGCGCGGATTATTTATTTAGGTCAGTAAATTCAGGCTGCCACCGATATACACCGTGAGACGAGTCACATGGATTATAATGAACCTCTCAAGCAACAATTTTCTATTGTACTATGAGAATTGAACAATTATGATTATTAGCTATTTATCAATGACTCCACATGGATTATTTTATTCAAATAATGAGACACTATCAAAATAAATCGCGAGATATGTATTCATGGACCAACAAATTTCCCAAGTTCCGATTTCTTTAATATGCATCTGATTTGTTATATACATGCAATTTGATCTTTAATATTATAATATTGTATTTTGACAGTTTTTTATGGCTTCTATATTAACGCGTAACACATTTCATTAATTAATATTCATTAAGTAAAATCTAACGTGTGTGTTGTGTTGTGTGTGTGTGTGTAAAACAAAGCGTCTTCATTTCTTTGTGCTGTTAAAATTAAATTTATCTTTAATTTTCAACATCAAATTAGTTTATAATTAGATACCAAGTTCTGCCAATGAAAGAAACTATGTACCCATGTGTACGCCCGACGAGGAGATGTTTCGAAGGAAACGATCGATTGACAGGATTTTTTGGCGCCTTGCTCAAGAGATGTACTCGACTTCAGGGGCCGTTGACGTGTATCCCTTGGTGGCGTGCAAAATCGGGGACTGACAAGAGATCGGAGAAGCGAGAGAGGCGAGAGGGTAGTTGGGAGGCCTCCTCGCTCTCCGTTCGACACATCCTTCCTAGAGCGAAGCGGATGAGCCCTTTTCCCGAACGCCTCTCACGGAGTAGATATCTACATTTGGGATTTCACGCGAGCATCTCGGAAACCCGGGAGCAGATAGGGAGAGAGAAAGAGAAAGAGGGAGAGAGCCGGCTCACAGGGAGTTCTCACGCTATACGTTGCATTCTGCCCACCTCTTATAATTCTTTCTTTGCCCTCCTACTCGTATCTCGGTATACTCGCTCGACAGCGTCACGAACCTTTCGGGGGCGAAGCTCTCATTATGCGTGTCCAATCCACTCCATGCTCGCGAACGGCACGAAGGCTTTGCAGATCGCGAGCGTATTCCCTTACCGGAGATCCGAGTGTGCACCGATATGTACGTACGCAAATTTCTGAGCGAAGGATCTGATGTACCTTCCCGAAACTTGTATAGTTCGCATATGTACCAGCAAATATTAAAAAAAAAGCTGATATTAACAGAATATTAAAATAAAATTATAAAAACCGCATCAGATGTCTTTACCAATACTAATCATAAATACATCCTTTGAAATTGATATTTCATCAGAGAAAATATCGAGATAGTGTATCATATTGAGTATATCATAATTATACTAACAATAAGTAGAAGATACATAATCATCTTTGTTCTTTCCACCATACATCCTTTGAAATTGATATTTCATCAGAGAAAATATCGAGATATAGTTTTGAAACAATCGCGCGCCATATATAATCCTCGTTAAAAGGAATTCAACCATTTCTTTTGTCGCTACGATTTTTACGCGGCTGCAATCATTTTCTGTTCGAGAAGCTGCATTCCATCGGACGGGCGGCCGGCCGGCAAGGATTTAAATTCTCTCTCGCCGAAGGATAAAAAATTATGAAAATCCGCGAGCGCGCCGAGACGTATACACCTGCCGCCCGGGTTCACAGGAGTTTTCCGCGACGTGGGTCGGCGGGGCAAGCGGCGACGGCGGCGGTGGCGGACAGATTAAGCTTAGGAGGGAGATTTATGGGCGAACGTGTAACGAGCAACTTTTTCATGGGATGCGCACGCCGGGGTTAGCCTCCGGGGGTGGGATTAGCATAAGATCCAGCAGCTGCAGACCGCGCGCGCGAGGACCCCGTCCGCTTCTACGGGTCGCTCTCCCCCGAGAGTTTTATTCCGCGAAAAAAGAAAGACTCATCGCACATACTTCCACAACCGCCGCCGTTGCCTCCGACTCGGAACGCACTCGGAATTCACGTTGGGACGACGTTCTTTTCGTGACGTCAGAAATGTATCGTAATCATTTTATCGAGTCGGGCACACAATTTTGTATTAAGATACTCGGCGCTAAATCCGCTAGTCTCTTATTCGGAGAGAGCAGGAGAGATAATCTGTCAAGTTAATACGGATTTAATATATACTAAAATGCCACAAATAACAATAATTTTTTCTCTTTCTATCGTTGATAAGGAGTTACCAGTTTTGCTGCGATTTATGCAACATGAATGACGATAGGTAGGTATTTAACTGTACGTGCCGGTCGAAAGGGCGCGGATAGGTATATCTCGAATGCGCGTTTCGGCCTTAACATAATTGCCAGTAAAGGCTCAGCGTAATACGTCGATTATACCGCCGCATGCTATGGCTCTCTACGCCACGGCTACTGACACCGCGCATCAATCGCGCGTATCCCTGAATATTCAATTAAGTATCCCACCTTGCCCCCCCTGACCTCTCTGTCTCCCTTCATTTTTCTCTCCTCCTTCAGCTTGCGCCTTCCCCTCCTCGTCTCGTTGTTCCGCAATCATTCTCCGACTCGCATTGATTCGCAGCTCAATTCGATCACCGATTGCGGCCCAATTAGCTATTTGATCGATATCCCGCCACATGATCAGCGTTGTTTCTCGAAAATTCGTGAAACTTGTATTGTCAAATGACAGCTGTGGAATAAATTATCGCCTTCGTTAATTAACATTAAAAGCAAAGGAAATATACATATATGATCAATAGATCCAGGAGTCTCGCAGACTATATATACATACGAATATATACATATATTGCTAAAATTAAAATTGTTGGAACCACGTAGGAGACGTTCAATACTGTAGCAACGACGCGCCGAGGCAGCGCCATTGGCTACCATTTTCTCTCTATACCTTCTAGGCATACACCTTGTACTCTATTCCGGTCTACTCCACTTTATTCCCGCTTCCATGCTCTCTGCTTCTGTGCTTCCCATCTCCTCCCCCTTCTTATCCCCTTCTCGTTGCGCTCTCGCGCCATCCGCGAGATCGCATACCGGGAGCGGAAAGCACGAGGAATAAAAGTCTTTTTCGCCTTTTCACCGAAATCGCGAGGGTCGAAGATGGACCAGAATGTTTTTTTCTCTAGGAATATAACGATATGCATTATCTTTGGACAATTTGAAACAAAAGATTTGTATATATATTCGCTGTTTTTGTTTTTATCAATTTACGTACTATAAACCGTAGATAATCGAGCAGACAAAAATCATGAATTTAATGGATTATCTTGACAGTTTTTTGTTCATGTTTAGACACAGCCAAATTCAAATAATACTACCAAATTGAAATGATAATACCATGATATATCATCGTTCTTCTAATTTTCTACGCGTTTGTCGTTACATATTGTTACTATTACATTTAATATTATTTATTTATTTATAGTTACCGATCTTTTCTATTCCTGTCATTGTTATGCAATAGAATTTGTTGCACATTCTTATATTCTTTTGAATAAAATATCCATTCGTTTCATCGTGTCACTACCTCTCTCTTCTCCGCGCGATATAAGTCAATACATTCAAAGACTTGACGATACGAAATATGTATGATTGTTTACGGTAACTTTCAAGACTTTCCGTGAGAAATAAAGTAAAATGTTAGAGTATATTCTTCATGTTAGTAAAATGTTAAAATGTTTTTTATGTTAGTAAATAAAAAAGAAGAAAGGAGGAAAAGCATGGTGCTGTTATTAAACAGACAAATATTCATAAAGGGGGAAGAAAAATATAAAAGCCTCAAAATGTTCTACCCCATATATTCGATGGTGCCACCGTAGAGAGCGCTTTTTCGTCTCTTCCTGTTTCTCTTTCTCTCTTGCACGACTGACGGATATTTTTTTCCACTTTGTCAAATAATTAACGGACGTTACTCTCGCGCGAGAGAACAATGCGCGTACCGCACTTTTGCGAGGCATCGCTGCAGCTACGTTGGTATATACCGCGGGGAATGGAAATAGTTGTAATTTTAATTAACCCGATGAGATTACACCGTGCACTCTCATACGTCGAGACTTGCGTATACGGTGGACAGTAATTTGCTATATATACAGTAGATAAATATACGCTATACCGTGCCAAACAATGCTTTTTTTTTTGCAGTAGCCTTCTTGAATAATATTTAATAATAAATTTAATAATAACCGTTAATATATACCATTATATTTTAAGAGATAAAATACTGTCTTCTTTCAGAATCTATTGTCTACCTCTACCATATTCACTCACCGTTCACATTCGCATTCATATATATATATGTGTATATTTTTTATATTTTCTTTTACATACATGTTGGATTTCCGTTTCCTTTTTCATAATTTCTGTATTATTCATGTTTATGTCTCTAATAATCGGAATTTAATTGTCTTAACGATATTTATATACGGACTCATTCAGATAGTCTCCTGTCGCAAAGCAATCAGGCAAATTAGTGTAATTCGCATATAAAACTCGGTCTCTTTCTCGAGCGTTATACAGTCCCGGTCGTGGTTCTCGCAGGTTCCCTCTGAGGTTTTCTGCGGGTCTTAACGGCATGGATCTCGTAACGTGACTCGATAATTGCCGCAATCTCGGCGAAGCGCCCTTTCGTTATTCCGGCCATATGCCGCGGACCGGTACACCCGGGAGGTACGAAGATCCGAACTACCGACTGTAAAACTTCCTTTCCCGAACGGTGAAATTACTTTTTCTTCTCGGAGTTCTTGCCGCGAGCGGAATCGCAAATCTGCCCTCGAGATGCTTCCGAAACGGATCTGTCCGCAATCGAAAATGTGCGGTGGCGTCTGTCCGATTCCGCAATGGAAGTTCATCTCGCGAAAAAAGATCCAATAAAGCATTAACTACGGTGGCATATTTTTATCCGAATCTGACTGGTATCGTCCCTCTATCTCTCTTTATCTCCCTTTCTTAAGACATTTTTTTTTTTTAAACGAGCTCTTCTGGATATGAGGACCGCGGAAATTCCGCGGAAGTTTGCCTGACAAACCCCAATTTTGCGACGGTAAAAAAAGGAAACGATCTTCCTTGTTAAAATATAAAATATAATATTTTGTTCATAGCAAATATTAACTCGCGCACGCAACAGAGACTTTTAAAAAATAAAATTGTGTGTGGTATGCGTTAAAAAATAAATGTACATGTACTACTTCTGTGTCATTTCCAATCTACAAGGATATAGTGTTCTGATGTAGTATCATTTTGATGTAGATCGAGAATGTTATTCTAAAATAAATCTTATCCTATTGAGTCAGAAAATCTTTACAATCACGTATCACTGATTGCATTATAATTTTCAACCGAACAAATTCGGTTGTTAAAAATTCGATAGTAAACTCGACAAATTCCTCGCAGGATGTAATCAAGCAAGATTTATCAAGCAAAATAATGTTACGAGACAAGTGATTTCAGATAAATATCATTGAAAAAGCGTTATTAAATAACTTTATAACAAATATTTTCAATTAATAATTAACGCCTTTTCACACTTATTTATTGATATTCGTTTGTGACCGTTCATGCTTAATCTGGATTTGATTAATAATGAGAAAAATTTGTTAATAGAAGAAAGATTCTCTTGACTGATAAGTTCAATATATAGATGTTTGTTTTTTTTTATATTGCACATAAAGTATGTGAAAATAAAGATAATAAATATGTCGATTAATATCGCGCACCTATATTTCTGCGATAATTATCTAATCGATTTATCTATGTTAGATGAAGATTTGCGTAATACTTCAATATTTATACTGGTAATAATTGCGGCAAAACTATCGTTTTTAATGTAAATCACGCGTGCCAATAAAGATGTGAAACTCGCTCAATGGGAAGAGCGACGATTCATATAAAATAAATTACGATGCGATGAACTTTACAGGTTTGGTAGATATAATTTGCATACTGTATATAGTAAATATTTGCATAATAACTATACGATACCAATCATAATTAGATAATTAAAGTATTCACTTTAGTGTTTCAGTAACATCATTTTAGAAGAGAATGCAAGGATTATTAAACCTTAAACGAACAGAATTCGCTTTAGAATAGTTATATAATATCAATTGCAATTTTTAAGTAGAAAGGAGTATAGATTTATCCTTTTTTTGACTGTACTTTTTGTATTTTTCTACTACAATCTTTTTTTTTTATAATATAACGCATCTAATTACAAAAACAATTTTATATCACATCGAATAAAGGCACAAAAATGTTACGTGGGTAAATGTTTGAACCCATATGATTATCTGGCAGTTATCTCGCGCGAATCAATATAATTTATTATTTTTAAGAAAAAAGATGAACTATACCACATGAAACCTAAACAGAAACAAGTAGTAAAATTACATATTACCCTTTTAACATCAGTTGCTAAAGCTCGTAAATATAATATGACAAATTTCTTACAAACGATTTCTTCACAATCGATGATCGTCCTTGAAGGAACTAAATTCTATTAGTAAAAAGTATTTTATATAAGTATCAGATACAGTCATATGAATAAAACATTCTAATAACATATCTGAAAGCGTATCTGAAATATTATAACATCATAATTCCAAAGTGATATGCGAGTTCTTATATTAAAAACGCATATCATTTTGCACATATAATAATCACGTGATGTTCGAATTATAAAATATAACATAATATTTAAAATATAATTCATTAAAGCTTTATACATATAAAGTATTAATTCATAAACTAAATATATCCTTAATATATCGATGATCGATTAAATAAATGTTTTTTTTTTTACGTCCGTTTTTTCTGCATTAATATTTTCTTTTACATACATGTTGGATTTCCGTTTCCTTTTTCATAATTTCTGTATTATTCATGTTTATGTCTCTAATAATCGGAATTTAATTGTCTTAACGATATTTATATACGGACTCATTCAGATAGTCTCCTGTCGCAAAGCAATCAGGCAAATTAGTGTAATTCGCATATAAAAAATCGGTCTCTTTCTCGAGCGTTATACAGTCCCGGTCATGGTTCTCGCAGGTTCCCTCTGAGGTTTTCTGCGGGTCTTAACGGCATGGATCTCGTAACGTGACTCGATAATTGCCGCAATCTCGGCGAAGCGCCCTTTCGTTATTCCGGCCATATGCCGCGGACCGGTACACCCGGGAGGTACGAAGATCCGAACTACCGACTGTAAAACTTCCTTTCCCGAACGGTGAAATTACTTTTTCTTCTCGGAGTTCTTGCCGCGAGCGGAATCGCAAATCTGCCCTCGAGATGCTTCCGAAACGGATCTGTCCGCAATCGAAAATGTGCGGTGGCGTCTGTCCGATTCCGCAATGGAAGTTCATCTCGCGAAAAAAGATCCAATAAAGCATTAACTACGGTGGCATATTTTTATCCGAATCTGACTGGTATCGTCCCTCTATCTCTCTTTATCTCCCTTTCTTAAGACATTTTTTTTTTTTAAACGAGCTCTTCTGGATATGAGGACCGCGGAAATTCCGCGGAAGTTTGCCTGACAAACCCCAATTTTGCGACGGTAAAAAAAGGAAACGATCTTCCTTGTTAAAATATAAAATATAATATTTTGTTCATAGCAAATATTAACTCGCGCACGCAACAGAGACTTTTAAAAAATAAAATTGTGTGTGGTATGCGTTAAAAAATAAATGTACATGTACTACTTCTGTGTCATTTCCAATCTACAAGGATATAGTGTTCTGATGTAGTATCATTTTGATGTAGATCGAGAATGTTATTCTAAAATAAATCTTATCCTATTGAGTCAGAAAATCTTTACAATCACGTATCACTGATTGCATTATAATTTTCAACCGAACAAATTCGGTTGTTAAAAATTCGATAGTAAACTCGACAAATTCCTCGCAGGATGTAATCAAGCAAGATTTATCAAGCAAAATAATGTTACGAGACAAGTGATTTCAGATAAATATCATTGAAAAAGCGTTATTAAATAACTTTATAACAAATATTTTCAATTAATAATTAACGCCTTTTCACACTTATTTATTGATATTCGTTTGTGACCGTTCATGCTTAATCTGGATTTGATTAATAATGAGAAAAATTTGTTAATAGAAGAAAGATTCTCTTGACTGATAAGTTCAATATATAGATGTTTGTTTTTTTTATATTGCACATAAAGTATGTGAAAATAAAGATAATAAATATGTCGATTAATATCGCGCACCTATATTTCTGCGATAATTATCTAATCGATTTATCTATGTTAGATGAAGATTTGCGTAATACTTCAATATTTATACTGGTAATAATTGCGGCAAAACTATCGTTTTTAATGTAAATCACGCGTGCCAATAAAGATGTGAAACTCGCTCAATGGGAAGAGCGACGATTCATATAAAATAAATTACGATGCGATGAACTTTACAGGTTTGGTAGATATAATTTGCATACTGTATATAGTAAATATTTGCATAATAACTATACGATACCAATCATAATTAGATAATTAAAGTATTCACTTTAGTGTTTCAGTAACATCATTTTAGAAGAGAATGCAAGGATTATTAAACCTTAAACGAACAGAATTCGCTTTAGAATAGTTATATAATATCAATTGCAATTTTTAAGTAGAAAGGAGTATAGATTTATCCTTTTTTTGACTGTACTTTTTGTATTTTTCTACTACAATCTTTTTTTTTTATAATATAACGCATCTAATTACAAAAACAATTTTATATCACATCGAATAAAGGCACAAAAATGTTACGTGGGTAAATGTTTGAACCCATATGATTATCTGGCAGTTATCTCGCGCGAATCAATATAATTTATTATTTTTAAGAAAAAAGATGAACTATACCACATGAAACCTAAACAGAAACAAGTAGTAAAATTACATATTACCCTTTTAACATCAGTTGCTAAAGCTCGTAAATATAATATGACAAATTTCTTACAAACGATTTCTTCACAATCGATGATCGTCCTTGAAGGAACTAAATTCTATTAGTAAAAAGTATTTTATATAAGTATCAGATACAGTCATATGAATAAAACATTCTAATAACATATCTGAAAGCGTATCTGAAATATTATAACATCATAATTCCAAAGTGATATGCGAGTTCTTATATTAAAAACGCATATCATTTTGCACATATAATAATCACGTGATGTTCGAATTATAAAATATAACATAATATTTAAAATATAATTCATTAAAGCTTTATACATATAAAGTATTAATTCATAAACTAAATATATCCTTAATATATCGATGATCGATTAAATAAATGTTTTTTTTTTTCGAATAGAATGATGAATGGAATATGTTTACAGAAGTGGTGCTTCCTCTCTTTTCTATTTTTTCAAATTACTTTTAACCGAGAAAATTTATTGTTTACACTTGCGAATATTTTTGTTTGTAATTATTTATCTAATTATTTATCATCCTTGTTATTTACACTTTATTTTCCGAATTAACTGTCCATTTTCTACATGATAATCGGCGATGATAATCACGGTTTGCATTTCAAGTCTCTCCCTGATTTTAGGATTTATCACTCTTTCGATCCATCTTATTCATATCAATACTTTCTAGGAACAAAACGTCATCTGAGTCGACAATCATTTCTTCGCTGCTCGACGCTTCCTCCTCTTTTTTTTTATTAAGACCGATAAATTTAGCTAACATATTCTCTCGAGATTTTTCCGGAAATTGTTCTCCTCTACCGACAGAGAGTAGAGTCGCTCGTTTAGGTTGCCTTTGTAGGGGAGGTAATTTCGGCAGGACAGGAATCTGGTCAGGTTTCGTTATCAATTGTTTTTTCGTCTCCTCCTGCATAGATTTCGATAATTGTTTTTTCATCTCCTCTTGCGTGATTTTTTTAGTAAATTGAGTAATGAGCGGTATGTGCTTCTTTTCTTTCTCCTCTTTTTCAGCCTTATCGATTGTAACGTCTTGCGTGTCACTCTTTCGACTTGGCGTCAAGATATATGTCCAACTATTCGGCAATGACAGCTTTTCATCGGGAAGATATTGCTTCCGGATGTCTTCGGAGACGTACCAGCAGGATTTAAGATGCATCGGTCCCTCTTCAGGACACGCCATCCTATTGGCAACTTCATTGATCTTTGATAACACGCTAACTTTTGAGAGCTGACTTCCGCCATTTTTATTCCAGAATGTCATGAACTCTTTCATGAGGAAGCGTCTACCGTATGTGTTTCCGTGCAGCAATCGGATCAGATCGGGCAAAGCTTCGTCGGGAAACTTGGTTTTTTTTGGACCTCTCACAGATTGCTGAGTCGGTGTTTTGCATTCCGCGCCTGCTAAGATGTCCTCCTCAGATGATATCGACGTTGGCAATACTATCGGTATATTGCTGATCCAAGCTTGCCGCACCGTTAAAAACTCTTTAACTTTCGCGGAGACTAAAACAAGTTTAAATTTATAATTAAAAATAATTATAACAATAAATAAAAATTATAAATAATATATTTAAATAAAATAAAATATATATTTATAAAAAATATTATCACCAGATTCTGGGAATGAATTGTCGGGTCCTTGCCAGATGCATCCGATTATTTTCGGTTTAAGTTTGTACGTCTTTGTATTTCTTTCGGCTTCAAATTGTTCTCCCAATATCTTTAATTTCATCTTCTGTGTTTGCGGTGTCTGTAACAAAAGCAAACGTCTTACGTTGATCTGTATTTCAAAGTAAAATTTTTATATATGAGTATAGTTTTATCATTACAATATACTTACCATATCTTCTACTTCCTCCTCATCAGCCTGCGCTTCTTCCTCGGATAAGTATCTAAATTACAAAACAATTTATTTTTAATTTTTATATAAATATGCGTAAATATTCGAAGAAGAATATAAATTCAAGAAATTATTTTTATAATTTTAAGATTGCATTTGAAATTTATAAAACTACAATGTCCATTTCTATAAGATATTTTCTTTAGAAATGAAATTCAGTCACACACACAATAAATAACAAATATTTGCAATTTGTTATCTCACATTCTGCAACTATTTCGATTGTTTAAAAAATTAATTATGACAAAAAAAAAAGAAAAAATATTAGTAACATTTTTGAAATGTATTTTATTTAATGTTTAATTAATAATTTCGATATATTTAAGTCCTTTCTTTTGTATGGCTTACCCGTGAGGCACCATAAACTCATTGTCGACGTCGTATTCGTTTTCTTCCAGATTTTCTTCGTCCTTCTCATCGTCAGATCCTTTGAGAGACTCGCCAGGCTCTTCTTCTTCCCATTCATCATCAGAATCGATTTCGTAATCAAACAGATTCTGAAAAATAAAATATATTTATACATATATATTCGTAAAATGTACGGATTTTTTCCAATTTATTTTTTAGATATTTAAACAAATTTGATGTAAATTATCTCTAGTTCTTGCAAATGTCAAACTTATTAGGAGAGCAAATGTCAAACTTATTAAAAGAGATAAAAAATTATCTCTTTCCTAATTATATATACCACAAACAGCTCTAGATTTTAACAAATAGTAATCAAAAGATTAACAAATCACATGTTGTAATGACTATTTTTCTAATGAATACTTTTCATAGATATTTCGTTTGAAAAAGTTTTCGTGTTTTTTTCTTAATTCAGATAGTGTCCGTCAATCGTGATCTCGTCCTATCGTAGTTTTTACACATTGTCGTCGACTGGTTTATTTGAGTTTCAACCACCGCAGAATCTCGTCATGAATAAGCAGGACGTCGATATCAAAGGAACTTCCTTGACGAGCGATATCTCGGCTTTGCAACCATCTCCAACGTGCTGGTCCACTCGTATTCTCGATTATCTTATTGTTAGTCACGGAGTAACCATAGTCGGCTGCTATCAAAATGTAAATTCAAGTTTTTCGGACTTCTTTCCTTTCTATGGTGCTTCTGGTGAAGTGTTAATAAACGCGTTCCATTATTTTTATGCAGCTACCGATCGGATACAAAGAATCGAATACAAATCGTGAAGCATGAAGCCATTCTTCTCCCAAAGTAACAATTTTCAAAAAGTGTGATGTGTCATTAAGAACCATAAAGTTTTGAAATTTATATTTCTGTATTCTAAACGAAAGTATATAATATATCCGGCGTGTCTCGTTATCCACGTCCAACTTGGTAGCTTGTTAAAAGTAGCTATTATTCTCTACATTCGTGACGACATTCTCGAGTAGCTTGTCATTGTCGAGTAGCTATTTTTATGATATTTTTTTATTTTTACATATTTGCAATACGCGCGATACATTTCGAATTGGGATGAATCGAACATATCGGCGACGACTTATATTTATCGCGCGTGTATTACTCCTTTCGCATGACAGTAGTCGTGGTCCACGTCCAAGCGCGATAAATCCAGGCATATAATTGAAATCAATTAATTCGAAACACTAATAAAACGCATCGCGGAAGTGTACTCTCTCCCACTCCGCCAAAAAGTCGATAAATTCTCTCTCCCTCTTTTCTCTTTGCACCGCGGCGCGAGATATTCTTTGTTCGATAAATCAACGTCGATTTCATCCCTACGCGAGCATCAATTACAAGATTCTTCTTGAGACATTAATTTATTATCGCGGAGAAACGTAATCTCACGGGCGATTGATACACTCGTCGCTAACACGAATAACACAAAAACAATCGCCGGCTCTTCGCTAATAAAGAAAAAAGAAGGAAAAAGAGTGCGCGTTCAAGCAGCTTTTGGCAGCAATACGAAGGTACGTATGACGTCTCGTGAAGCATGTAATTTATTATCAAAGGATGCAAGACGTTCCAGATCTCAACCGTACTTTCTTTCAACTACGGATTGTTGAATCATTTTTTCTATGCAAAAATATATCGAGACAGATATCAATAATTCTTCAAATTACAAAGTGATTGAAAAAAAGACAAATGTTACTTTAAAAAAATTTAAAATGAGACGATTATATTGAAAAATATCTAACATTGAAAACTGTGAAAAAGACATCATATTAAATTTTAATCATCGTAAAAAATAAAACGCAATTGTATACAACTCTTTGTAAAGATCTGTTTGCAGCAAAGTTAGGCGAGTAAATTATAAAGCACGTAAAAAATTTTTTATAGAGATAATCAGAATAATTGTATGATAATAGATGAATGTTTCCGTATTATTTTGCAAAGGCTTCCAAATCCATAGAGTTTATAGCCGTTATTTGCCAATTTTGCTATGAGAACTAGTAAATAAATTGTTGTTACATTTCAAGATAATTTTACGATAAGCACTATTTTCATCATTAGAATTAATTCAGTGTCACAACTACCCTGATTAGAAGTGTGAAAAACCCAAAACACAGATCTCCTACATCACACCAAAGGCATACTCCGCTCGTATGCACGCACAAAACCGAAAGCATGCAACACACTCAAGAAGAAAAGCGCAGTTATCGGCCTGGGGGCGAGATGAATGCGTTTAACGTTGCGTCAATGCATGCCGCGAAGCGTCGTACATTATTTACAGCGTGTTGTCGCCCGGCGGGCCATCTGTAATGGCTGTTTTATGCTCCATTAAGATTACGACCGGTGCTCCTCGACCGGTGTACACCGTAGATTAGGATGCTCGGCAATCGAACTGATTTATTTCCCGGATATTCGGCTAGACCTGCACTTCGTTACCGAGTTAGCGTGACGACGCGCTCTCTCTCTCTGCATGGAAATTGGAGACCGCTGTTCCTCGTGAACTGTCATCGCCGTAAAACCGTGATTAGCCCCATAATTCCGCTGTGAGGTTCCGATATGCATCCACTCAAAAGTAAATGCTTGTAAAATTGTAGTTCGACATGAGCACAATAAAAAATATGTTTCAAGAGAGAAAATATTTTTGATATTATTTAAGAAATAATCAATTTCATATTTATTCACAGAATCCTTTAAAAATATGAGAATACCGTAAAGTTATTTCTGAAACAATTTTAGTTAACCGTTGGAAAATATCTCAACTTAAACTGCTGGATAATAATAGATTATATTTTTTTATTAAAAATGAGAGGATCCACTATCTTAATAAGAGCAATTAAATTTTTAATTTTTCACACGATATCATTTGCTCGTAACAGTACTTTACGCTGTATATAGTGACGTAGAATTTAAAATGCGTCTCTCGCATGAGATAAAACACGCGTTTATCTCCGAACACATAAATTTCGCACGAAACGGACTATCAATTTGCGGCTGATACTTTAATTAAAATATATTAGAATACTATGCCATTGTGAAACGTATGCATTTATTCTATCTAGGATCTAACAATAAGGTAGATAATGCAATTTTTCTCTAAGATCACATATAAATTTTTATACATAAAAATAAAATCTATGTTAATATATTTGAGTCTATAATAAAACCTAAAAACAAATTTATAGATAAACTTGATAAAAAATGCCTGATTAAAGTAATTCTCAGTCATTAATACAAAAGAGTTATATTAAACAAAGTAAATACAGATAAAGATCTAAAAGAGTATAGTTATTTCGAGTTTCATCCAATCTTCCGAGAGAATCACAAATAGAGCTGCCTGACAAGACCTTGTAAACGCGATACAACCAGCAATCAATGAAAATTGATATCCGATATATGGCGCATACTGAAAGGGTTAAAGCTACGCACGTGAGTTACGAAAACGCGATATTCGCGGAATATTACGTCAGTGTGAGAGAGGAAACGTCAATGAGAGATATCGCTCTTTTGACACAATAAAATCCGAAATCAATCCGATAGCCGCGCGTGCCAGCGGATTAGATGTCGATATATATAACTGCGGATCTCTGTCTCTTCAGGATATATCTCTTCCTTCACTTTTGGTAAATATTTTTAGCTAGCCGTCTTTTCTCTTATGTTCAATGTATATATACTATTATATTATAGATATTTATTAGATTTACTTATATACCTCTTTTACTGTTGCAAAGCTACTTCAAAATTACGCGTAACATAATGTTATTTTAAAATAGTGTAGAAATTTCTTTCCAGAAAATAGAATAATTTTCCTCTCGCTCCTTTTTATTCTTGAAACACGCAAGTGCAACGCATCCAAGCACTCGCGAAGATATATCGGATCGCTCGCGCGTACGCCAGATAATAAAATAAATCCGCCAGATAAACGAGCCACCGATGGATCACTGTGTCGCCGCTGCCATGGTCTGTTTTTCATAACGCATCGTACACCACGATAACTATACCTTTTAGCGCCGCTTCCCAATCTAAAGCCAAACAGGCTCTGAATTCTCATAGAAATAAAAGCAATGCAGGTTATCATAAGTTTGTGTAAAATGTTAATTTTTTTTTCATTTTCCGAACATAATTTATAAATTTTGAGATGTTCTCTATGCATTCTCTTTCTTTCTCTCTCTCTCTCTCTCTCTCTCTCTCACGCAATATTTAATATTATCATGGGTATAACGAATATTTTTATATTTCTTTCTATAATAGTTTAATTAGCTTATAAAACAAGATCATAGTTATGTGTGCGCTTCAAGATTAGATCTCTAAAAAAAAAATATCGCTAACATTGTTCGATATAATCCCGAAATTGACTAAAATACGTCGGCGCGTTTACCTTCTTCAATAAGAAGATGCCGTAATATACGAAGATGTTTAATTGCTAAAATCGTTTGCACTATATTTAATATTTCAAGCATGGCGTTTTACGCCCCATTTGCTCTCATTATCAACTACAGTCTTTATATCCTTGAAAAGGAGCACAGATAATTTTAACCCCATCATTATAATTGCAAATTGTATTAATGGATGTAAATGGAATTATTTTCCATGATATTTCTTAAATTCCTACTTATCAATTCACGCGAAATATTTTGTAACTAGAATCTAGAATTAGACCTCACTTTCAAATCACCTGCGCAAAGATTCGCTCTATATGTACATTTCTCCGCGTTTTTTATCAAACGATCAACGACCTCGATGAAAATCATGTCCTGGATTAATTCAGGATAAATTGAGAAGAAATGAAAATTAATGAAATCTTCGAAGAATTTTATATCCCGGATATCGGCATTAATCTCACCTATGTGTTATTTTCTGACTAATCACGGATGAAGCTCGAATCTTAAATGAATGACAGACAAAATATATATACATATATGCAACGTTGTATATCTAAGGTCAACCTCGCACCGATAAACGAGCGATCGAACTCCTGGCAATGGCAATGGCTCGGATGGGACACCTTTATCGGGACCCGTGTCGCGCTCTAGGTCAAAGCCATCGCGAAATAAAAAGCATTGCATACAAAATGATTGACATTACTCGCTCGAAACGCGTCCTTCGCTCTTTCTTCTTCTCGGCATTAATGTAATTCGAAAAAAATTTCCGTTCCGTTTCGAGTCTCGCGATACTACCGAGATATTTTCGTAATCGGAAAACAACCGACGTAAATTTCAGACTTTCATCGCCGTTATATTATTAGAGTACTGAATGGTTTCTGAACCAAATTAAACTTTCACATAAAAACGAAACAAACGTCCAGTCAGTATGAGATTTATCCCAATTTAAAAGAAGAAAAATATTCTACCGGATTTTTGTGCAATGATCTGAAAAAATTTTAAAATTTTAAAATTATTATTTTTTCTATAACATTATAATAACAAATATTGGCAGGTGCGAGATATTTTTGAAATATTTGTGATGTTCAAATCTACGGATTTTAAATTTCCGAGAACATATACATATGTAAAAATGTATATTTAAAAATGCATAAATAAGACAATGTGCACTTTTAAAAATTGTTCAAATTTTTACGATAATTATTTATCATCTAAACACCAAGTTGTCCAATTGTAAAAAATTTCTTCAAGGTAGATCCAGAATCATAATATTTCGGTATATTCTTCCGCATATACGATCGACCAAAGTGGATCCAGCAGCCCGCTTCTCGAATTACATCACGAATCGAAATTGACAATATATCTGGCAGCCAAGCCACATGCACGACAGCGCAATGATATCTTCGAGACATCCCCGAAGACTAGAAGAGGATAGTCTCTCTCTTTCAACAACCCGTGCGGCGATTTGTCCGACGAAATCGGCGATAGCTGGCGTGCGAGCATCGCGATTAATTCGCATCCCGGGAGACCGTAAATAAGCGGGCTAATAGCTCGATCAGTAGGGATGGGATCAAGTTCAATATGTGTCGATCACGAATTTGAATCAATTTTGATACTATTTTAATTCATTTCACAGAGTTGGGCAGGTATCACTCACATATAAAAAACTACGATTTTATTCTTCGTAAAAAGCATTATTTTTGGAGCCTAGAATGAGTAGGTGCAGAGTTTGAAGTTAATATATTAAATGGAAACAAATCGGAATAATGCTTGAATGAGAGGCATTACGATTTCGATGGAATCCAAGCAGTGAACTGATTATCATTATGTGATTGTCTAGTAATGTAGAATTATAAAGAGTTCTCGAAACGTCTCAGATTTCTACCCAGGTCATTTATGAGATAAGAATTTCTTTTAAAATCCGTCCCTTTTGAGAAAGCTTGGTCTTTGAGTAAACTTTTCCCTTTTGAAACCGCATTATTTTTGTCCTTCCTCATTTTGGCATTCTATTTCAGTTTCCACAGAAAACTTTCAAAAGTGATCGATGGTATTTCGTGTCGTCAAAACATCGTCTGAACGAAATTTCGCCATTGACCGTTATTGGAAATTTCACGACTGTTGCGAAATACTTAATCCCATCTCTACCGATTATGCGAACCGGGAAAGATAAACCGACGACAAGTCGCCGTTGACGATGGCGGTGATGGCGTTCTGGAACTAGTCGTGGTCGCACGCGTGCGATCGCGACTCCCTGGGGATCGGCGCAGTGACGGTACCGGGTGGCACAGGCTAGCATCCTTATCTCGGGGGAGCCGTGCGCCACAATCTCTCTCTGTATCGTCATACACTCTTGTCGACGTCTTCTCATCTGGAGGATTCGACCACCAGTTGCAGTCTCGGCACGACCCTCGACTAGTCGTGACGCGCGGATCGACGTTTCCGATCGTGTGTCATCTTTCGTGACACCGTCATTGTGCGAGGTTTCGAGAGTGCACAGTTTCGCACTCGCCGCGGCAAAATCGGTTTATCAGTATATCAGTAGTTTAGAAATTTAAAAATCGCAAAGTCTCTTTCTCTCTCTTAATTACTTATAACAAAAAAAGAAATATGAATGAGAAATATGCCATTAAATTTTTGTATAACGCTCAGGATACTTTATAATATGAACACTTCTTTCCTATTATCGAGAGACAATTTGAAAATCGTATGACATTGTGATTAATTAATACGAGCGAATCTCTTAACCGGACGTTTAAATATATCGCAAACAATTACTAAAGTTTGCTTTGTTAGTTTCATGCGAATCGTGATGCAGTGATTAATAAACAGATAATCGTGTCATGATAACGGGAAACACATCTGAATCGATCTTCAGAGTAATCATGTAAACTTCGGATTAAATTCTTATTTTGAAAATTATTATCGCACGTAGTCGCCAATTTGCATAAGAAGTACATGAAACAGACTTCGTATTTATTCGATAAATTTTTTAATATGATTGAGGAAGCTACGACGTTCGATGTGAGTATATGAAACATAATATATATTCCAATGCAATATTTAATTATCTCTACAATATGTATGTTGCCTTCGATAATGTCACGTTTCATCACGTGCATCTATTCTTGTATTACATCACATCATGTAAAAATTGTAGACTGTGTAATTCCCGCACAATTAAGAATAAAAAATTGACAAAATAATAGGATTAAAAAACATTAAAAATATCTACGAAATTATCTCATTGAAGTGAAGATGTAACATCGGCTTATATGCCGATATTAATCTACAGAGTCTTAAAATGCGTATTTAAAAAAAAAAAAAAAAAAAAAAAAAAAACATTTAATGATATTTATTTGTATAGATGACGGATGAACTACTCTTCTCCGCTCTGGGATTGACGATGGACACCAGTGTCGAAAGACAGCTATTCTCGCCGGTCAAGACAAATCTATCTAGCGATTACGAAGTATCGTGTACTCTGCTTAGCAACGATTTTGATATACACGATAGTGATCAGTTGAACGCGACAAATCCAAAAGATTGTTATACTGACTTAACTTGCTCTTTGCAATCATCTTGGAATGACTGGTCGACTACTAACACGCCTACATCATCAGGTATACATTTTTTCTTTTTCATTTATAAATATATAATAACATATATAGATATATACATACTAAATATAGTAATAATGATGATTCGGCAATATATTATTTCATAAAAGAATATACTTAGATGTCCATATTTTCCTTCGAAGGCAAAATTTAGATTTTAAACAGCAATAGAAAGAGAGAAAGAACGAAAGAGAGAGAGAGAGAGAGAGAGAGAGAGAATTGCAAATTTTATAATTATAAATTATAGAACTTTTAAAATATATATCAAATAATTGCAGGTTGTTTAAGCGAATTGAGCGAATTGGACTCTGAGCTAGATTGGTGTCTAGAGAGAAGCTGGGACTCTGGCCTCCCAGAAAGAACACCATTATGTACTGCAGGGTGCGAAGGCTTTCTGCATTTACCGCCTTTACCAAATTCACAACAGATGCCAAAATACGAAGAACCGTTGTTAGTACTCGGAATCGATTTACGAGCATTGGAGAACGAATTTGGAATAAATACGATAGGTACGCTATTACTAAAAAAATATTACCTCTCATTACGATTATTCCGAGATAGGAAGATTATTTAAAAATCATCCAATGTACAAAAAAAAGCAATCTACATTATATTATAATATTCTTGAATAATATCACGCAAGATTTTCTAAAAATAATCAACTACTATAGTATTTATAATCAATATTATATATCCAAAATATGTTATTATTTCAATAATCATATATAAAGATCGATTTATCTTGCGATTGCAGATTATAATAATAATCAGTTAGACAACGATCCTCTAATTCCATCAGCAGCTACCGCTGCATTAGCAACGCATGATTACACCAATCGTAGCTTAGCAAATGCAGCCGAAGATCGATGCTTTCCATGTACCTATCAAGGCTGTGTAAAGGTAAGCCTTTTTCGTGTGACACTAATATTTTGTTGATTATATCACGCTAAGTCAATTCCAACATAATAGTCGGAATATTTTTTAGAAAAGGAGCACAATCGTGGTTCAATTAAAATTTTTTATGATTTATAATTACGGTTTTATCTAAGAAGAAATTAATTCTCAAAATATGTATTTTTTTAGAAAATTATGGTTTCGTCAAAAGCGCGCAATTGTGATCTAATTAAAATTCTTTACGGTCCACAATTACAATTTTTACTTAAGAAAAGATTAATTCGCTGAAAAATAAAAACTACATCCTTATTACCTCGAATATTTTGGGCGCAAGTATCCCATATAATAATATTTATAATATTTTTGTAACATTTTTAGCATTTTTTTTTTCAGGTCTATGCCAAAGCTTCTCACTTGAAAGCTCATTTACGGCGGCACACCGGCGAAAAGCCGTTCGCATGCACCTGGACCGGTTGCGGATGGCGTTTCAGTCGATCGGACGAGCTAGCGAGGCATCGACAATCGCACTCGGGCGTTAAACCGTATCCCTGCGAAATGTGCTCCAAGAGATTCGCGCGCAGCGATCATCTGGCCAAACATCGTAAAGTGCACCGAAAAAACACCTATCCCTTATTCCATGGTGCTAGAGGACTGCGCGGCGACAAGATGAACGTTTTACCGACGGATTAATTTAAATCTCTAAGATATTTCGCGTTTCTTAAATTTTTTTTCCTGATCGATAAAGCTAGACAAAGCTTATCGTCGACGAGACAAGTTTTATGCTATAACATATAGCTTCTATATAAATCGACAAGTACTTAAAACGTTTCTATAAAAATAGTTAATGTAGAAATAACTTACCAAATAAATAATAATTCTTAACATTTTCGGCGGCTAATATTACTTGGATTTTCAATATATTTTTTACAATCTTAAAGAAATAAAAGATATTTAGTTTACTTAGAATCTTTCTAACGAAAACACAAGATAAACTAAAAAGTTATATTAAATTCAAAGAGAGATCAGTTCAATTTAATATTAATCCAATCAGTCCTATTAGCGGCAGTTAAAATTATTACGATAGGAAACTTTTATCGGCGATGTATATAGAGCAATAATAAATTCTAAGAAAATGCATTATTTGTACGTGTTTCATTTACATTCACAAATCTTAGATTTTTAATATATTTTTTATTAAAAACGGCACAGATCAATGCAATTTAATTGTTTTAAAATCGGCTTGTATGGATTCATTGTTTTAATAAGCGAATGGGTTAATAATTAATGTTTTAAAATACTTGCGCCCAAATGTTTTTAAAATAATATAAGCCAGTCTGTGGATTAACTCGTTCATAGGAAAAACGATCCTACTAATTAACATTAATTTTCTTACCTTCTCTTTTGCAAACGGCCGCCGAGAGTTTAGAACCTTACTTTGTTTCCGCCATGTGCCCCAATATGGAGGACGGCGATTTTCGCTAAACTGCAACAATTTCGGCCGATGCTTTTCCAAGTTACGCATGTCACTTATTATGTTGGAGCTGCCATCGTTGTCTTCGTCTGCACAATCAATTATATTTAAAATAATAACAGATAAAACATTTAGCAGATAAATTTATGCACAAACATTTTTTACCTAATAAAACGATATCATCATCCTTTGCTTCGAGCGGCCATGTTTTAGAGGAAGTACGAGGTATAATTCTTTCTTTTTTAATATTTTCGAGATAGAGTTCAGACTTTTGCACATCTAAATTGCACTTTCTATCTAATAACGATTTTTCTTCTTTAGTTAACGTTCTTCGACAGATCGGCGCGATTCTCATATCAGCCTTTATTTCGAAAGGCATAAAATTTTTCACTTGAATAACATCCTCTTCCTCCGATTTAATTTCCTGTTTTTTAGGAACAAAAAAACTGGCAAAATTGGAAGCTGCCTTTTGCTTTTTGCGTTGAGCTTCTAACTTTTCCTCTTCTTTCTTTCTTTTCTCTTCTTCCTTTGCTTCTTCTCGCTTTCTCCGTTCTTCTTCTTTTGCTTCCTTTTCCTTTTGTTTTTGTCTAGGAGTAATTTATATTTTTAATAAAATTTTAATAAAAATATTGTAAAATTATAAGATACAATTAAATATTCTTACTCAATTTCCATTTGTTTCTTAAGCTCTTTCAATTCTTTTTCCTTTTTCTTTTGTTCTTTCTCTTCCTCCCGTTTCTTGTCTTTTTCCTAAAAAATATAAAACACAAAATATATATATTCATATATCATATTTATATATCATATTCATATATTGTACATCATACACATATACCTTTTTTAATCTTAATTTCTCTTCTTTTTTTCTGGCAATTTCTTGCCTTTTTTCTAGTTGTTTTGGTGTTAGCTTTATAATTTTCTTGTTTGCAGTTTTGTCGGATTTTGGAGTAATAGGAGTTGCAGGTTTGCTGGTTATTTCTTCATTTCCTCCTTCATTCAATGTCGATTTGTCCAGTTCACTTGAATCTTCATTATCCGAAGATAAAATAGTAATATCACAGTCTGAGTTCTGAGAGAAAGAATGATCTGTGTCTTTACTGACAACCTTGATATCTTTTAATTGTTTGTTTTCTTGAGATAAATCTTGTAATGTAGATTCGGTTGCCTGTGTGCCCAAACTTTCATTCAAACAGATTTCATTTCCTTCTTCATGTACAAAGGTATTTTGATTTTGTTTATCTTTCAATTCATATAAACTGTCGCTTTCAGTCTCCTTGTCTATCTTTTTGAGAAACTTGGTTAAGGTACCAGATTTTTGTTCAGTTCTATCCAATTTCTTAGTCTTTCCTAGTAAACTCCTTTTAGGCGTAGTATCACTTTCTATTTTTTTTCCATCTTGCTGATCACTTTGCTCCAAGTTTTTCTTTGCTTCATCTAGTGTTATTATTTCAATCTCATCACTACTATTAAGTTTTTCTTCTCCTGCATTTTCTCTTTCATCTTCGAAGATATTTGGGACAGAATTTTCCTTTACTGTAAGTTTTATCATTTTAGAATTCTTAGATCCTACTGATGGTGATATTACTTTTCTCTTCTTTTTGTTAGACATATTGTTTGTACTATTTGGTGATTTAGAGGCACTTGATATTTGAAATGGCAATTGTGCTGAAAGAATAAGCAATTAATTAAATATTTGTACCACAATATATATATATATATTGTATATGTGAAAACTTACAAGTATTGCCAAAAAAGTCAAAAAAAATGTAGAAATAGGGGTCGGAGTAGGTAATATAAGAAAGCTCTGTTCTTGCACTAGACCACCTGTCATTATTGCAGATTTAGCATCTTTTAACCATCCTAAATGTTTCCATATCACAGACAGCATTTTTTCTGCACCAATATATAAAGCCCAACCATTTGCAGCCCAGTACGAATGTACCAAGCCCCTTTTAAATGGAAATAAACGGGAAATCACCTGATAAAAAAAGCGTTATATTTTAAAGTATTAAATAAAATAAAAGAGAAAGAGAAAGAGAAATAGATCATTTATAGAATAGTTTGCGACATATTACCTGTGATAATTGAGTTATGAAGGGACCAAAGGATGCTATTAAAACAGCCAGAACAATAAGCCCAAGTGTAAATAGTCGTTTAAAGAATTTGCCACTATTTAGACAATATGATTTTAGCAACCAGACAATGTATGCTGGTGCTATGTACACATATAAATGTTTTAAATTGAGCAAAATAGCAAACCATATGGCACCTTGCAACACTGACATCTAGAAACAAACTGCTTTTTACCATAAGTAAATTCCAAAGCATATTGCAAAATTTACCTCTTTTCTAATCTTTGAAACTTTTGACATTGATATCAACAAAATTCCAAGTAAAAAACCATTGTATTGAAAATGTATATGGTCGACTATCAGTAATCCCATGTTACACAGTGATAGAAATATAAAAACTGCATGGTCATTCCAAGACTTGCAGAATGTCCCACTTGTTCTACAAGAAAATACTTAAATTTAGATATTAGATAATTTTTACATGGTACAAAATTCTTAAAAATTGGGTTTTTTCAAGAAAGCAGTATCTCTATTGATTTTTAAAAAAACATATTTTTGTGCTAGTAAACTTTGTAAAAGACAGATATTTATTTTTTCCAATTTTTATTTTAACAAGCTATATCTTTAGATAAATTATTTTTTATCTTATGGGGAGATATGTTGTTTTTTGAAGATTTTTAAGATTTATCTAATTATTACAAATTTTTGTTCACAAATATACTTACTCTCTCACTCCATATGCAAGTATCAGATCAGCAAATATGACAGTCGCTCTTTGGAAATATACAGTAGCTGGTGATGCATAATTTAAATTCTCCACTTTGACCATCTCTGGATCGAAAAATGCAGCCATTTGGCTAAGGCAGTACTCAAACCATGCAAACAAGGGTGGATAATCAAGAGTCCATGGAGATTGTGTATTCACGTACCACTCTTTAACAGGTAAACTGGACGTGATGGCCAGCCAATTGCGATGTACTTCAAAATCGGTGGAATGACTACAAGTTTAAAAAATGATCATAAACAACAATTATATTAATATAGAAACAAATGATTCCAGAATGAACGAATTGGAGCAATATGAAACTAAAAGATTACTTACTAAGTAGGAATCAAGAGGATCTTGATGCAAGTAACTAGTAAAAAGGTTTTCAAAATCACACCGTCCCTCGAAGCAGCGGAGGAGACTTCTTCATCCCGGTTTATCTGCGTTTCTTTCAAAATATTTTTGCTCCCGGTCAACATGTTGCTCAACCAAACTTGCAATATGCTACTTATCAACGTCAACTCATCACAAGTCTCGATATACTTCGCGACAGTATAATACTCCCATCAGATAATACTTCAGTAAATAAGTTCGATGACGAAAATATCATCAAAACGATAAATTTATCGTTATTGCATAAACACATGCGAATACGTTTATAAGTGAGGTTAGATACGTGACAAATAGTTGTAGGTTAGGTTCGCCAGGCGAACGGAACTGCCGAGTTATGGCACTTATGGCTACCTCTAGGTTGTTGACGACTCTACGAAGGGTCGTATATCACGCTCAGGATTTCAATAAGTATTGCGTGACAAGTGACCTTCGGGACGTACGTCGAGCATTTAGCAAGAAGTCCATCCTCGAGCAGGATGATGCGACTGTCAAGAAGCAAAGACCGAAGACGGTACCAGTGCCAAAGATCACGTTGTTGTCACTGAACGATTCGATCACTGTGACAGTGCTAGAGCATGCTCAACGTTTGGCGAAACGTCGCAAGCTCACTCTCGTCAAGATCAGCGACCTCGACAGTAAGACGCAACGACCGCTGTACAAGCTGATGAATAACTCTGTCTTCATCGAGGAGGTCGAGAAGAATGTCGAGAATGATGACAAAAACGAGCAGAAATCCAAGGATACTAAACTGCTCTACATATCTGCAAAGATCGCTCAGAACGATTTGTTGACGAAGACAAGAAATGTGGTGAAATTGTTGAATAAGGGGCACAAGGTTAAGATTGTCATCACCCTGGATGGTATCAATGAGGTGAGTTCTTTGATTTTTCTATCACTTCTTTCTGTAATAGAGGAATTGATTTACATTGAGATAACTTAAATAAATTGTCAAACTAAAATACACAGAGTATTCTCTTTCTCCCATTATATAAATTTTTAATTACGTACAATATAAAAGATAATCTTTTATATTCTAGAATTTTAAAGAGAAGTGAAAGAAAATGTAATGTTTATAATACTTTAGACTTTTGATTTTTCTATAATTCACGATAAAATTCAAGACGGAATTTTATCTGTAATTTGATGTGCCAAATATGTATGTGTATCCTAATATATATTTTGTATATATGTATTTCACTTCCTCAAATAAAATTATAAATAAAATTCTGTCTCGATTTTTTTTTTTTTTTTGCAAATTATATATCGCCCAAAATGGACATAGAAAAATTATTTTATGTATTTTATGTGTAGGATAAGACCCAAAGTATTGTAGAGGATGCAGTGAAAAATTATGGCAATATTCAACGAATGCCATCAAAGAAAAATGTTGTTTTGCTCCTAATAAATCCCGTGTTAAATAAGAATAAAGACAATTTTGTCGATAATAAAGAAGTGACTGGTACAATTAATTAAAGTAATAATGTGTGACATTTATCGTTTGATGAATTAAATAATAATTTATCATAATTGTCAGAGACAAAAGAATAAATTCTGTATACATGTAAAGAATAAGATATAATGTATATACTTATGTGTTAAGTACATTTATAGTGATTAACTTTATTATGAATATATTATAATAGCTTTACAAAAGAATAACATTTTTAAATAGTTTTTTTTTTCTGTACTATATCTACGATTATTGTCAATGAAGAGAATTTTATGTTAAGATAACTTTTCATTATATCCACTAAACAAACAGCTTACTCTCTACTGATATGTCTACGGCGCATTATATTTTAAGATATAGTGGTTCTCGCGATCATTTTAACTGAAACTATTACAAACTTTGGTCTTACATTGAGATCTGCAATGCATAATAAATGCTACGAATATGACAATACATAGTACAAATAAATGTTATGATTACAATTGGTCTTTTTCGTGTTCTAATGTGTTTTACTATCCGCGCTAAAAAGGGACAACTCTTATTTGATGTATAATGTTACTGTGTTATATATATTATTACAACTTTGACCCTTTTGCTGCAGTTAAGTAGGTATCAAATGACATACATAATAATTTGCCTTCATTTGTCACGAAAAACTATATGAGTATTCCACAGACTTCTATATATTATATATATAGAATGTATAGAATAATATATAGAAGTCTGTGGACTATTCGATATTATTACAAGAGTATAATAATTGCAAAAATTCTAACATTTTCTTTTTTCTAAATACAACAGCACAACTAATGCGATTGGAATGCACAAATCCATTTTGCCTTAACTTAATACCATCAGAAAATAATGTCATGGTTAAGTAAAATTGTATTAAATATACTATTGAGTAATTCAGCATCGACACGATGAACCGCAAAATGATACGCAAATGGCACGATTTTCCTGTGCGTAGTAAATTACACTGGAGGACAGAGAATGGACATAATTATGCGATGTAGAAACAAGTCTATATGTATAAACCCGTTTTGTTTTTTTTTTACTACGGTCTTTTTACAAAAGCATTACAGATAAACTACTATTTTCTATACAAAATAATCAATGCTTCTCTTTTAAGTACTATAGTTAATAAGTATTAAAATATTCATAATTTCATATCAAATAAACGACTTCGTCGTTTTATTTGCTGTCTCTTTGATTTTTATCATTAATTCTATTATTACTTTCGTATTAAAACTTAATAAAATATTGCTGTCGTCCAGTATCACCTATTCTCCAGTGATTCTATTCTCCGATAATTTCGATACAGATACATACTTCTATCTCTCCTGCACACGTTTGTAGATTTCAATTATATTATAATATTTAAAAAAGAGTGTCACCACTAGTAATCAGTCTAACGACAAAGTCATATAAATTCCAACACATTCGAAATAGACGCACTGTGCAAATCGTAATAGCCTATTGATATAGAATAGTGATAGAATGCAAACACGCCGGCATTCGCGTTACTGTGGACAATCTACCCTGCTGCATTTTTTGAATTCCGCCAAAGTCGGACAGAGTTTGGCCCAGGATCCACGTGGTTGCACCATGATACTTCTGACCCTAGTTCGCAACGCCTCGCCGCAAGTCGCACTGCATTTCGACCATGTTGACCACGGTGTCACTTTGCAATTCACTGAAACTTTGTACAGAGCGAGCGATGGTTATAAATAAACAAAATTGACGCGATTATCCTCTTTCTAAAATTTACATTTTATTGAGCCAGTCAAATGCTTAATTGCCAATTGTGCCTTAATTACTTGACCAGGTTTTATATTCGTTTAATGTCGATTATATATTTATTCTGGTTCAGCTGAATATATAACAAATAAATATATTGTTTTTTTATATAGAAGCAGTTGTGAAACTTTAGTAAAAGGCAAATTACGAATTCATAAATTCCAAATTTAAATGATATTTTTATTTGATGCTATATAATACTCACTCTCATGCTCGTTTCCGGTCTTTTTATCTCGATGAAATCGGCGACCTGTTCCATCACCTTGTAAAGCTAAAAAAGTAATAAGATTTATTTATAAAATAAGTTAATAAAGTTTATTTCTATATATTTAATTATTATATTGTCTCTTTCTCTTCTGAGAAAAGAGCTGAAAAGCTAGAACTAAAAAAATTTATTTTTTCGCACTTTAAAATACAAGATTTTAAGAAATAATTTTGTAAATAATTTAATATCTATTTTCACGTGTATTTCAATGATAAATTATATTATAGTAAAAGAATTTAAAAAAAGTACCAATATACTCACAGCATGGCGGAATCCTATGACATTTCTTTTTTCGGAGAAGTTTTTTTGAACAGCTTTTACCCCCATCTTGGGCTGGAATCTGCTCGCAATATAATCACATTTTTGTACGATAAGATATATGAGATATATCATCCTTTTGTAATTAATTCAATAAAGTGCATATATATGTACATAATATAATTTAAAATAAATCGAAACAATTAATTGTCAATATTTGTTACTCTAATATTTGAAACATTATTATTTTTACTTCGTACGATAAGTATCGATGATGGTATATGCGAATAAAAGTTTATAATAATACCGTTATCGTCCTGGTGCTAATAGTGTATCCGCGACAGTTTTCACAGCGCGACCATTTACTCCATTCAGAAACCTGACAGTCCACTTTACTATTCTCACTCGATTCCATTATCTGACTGCCCGCTTGAATGCCTCTAAAATCTTCCTTTTCTGTGAGAAAAAGAACAAAGTAGGATAATCTTCGACGAGGCAGAAATATTCGTGCATTTATTTCAATTAATGATTTTTAAATTTCCTTAAAACCATTTTCCGTAAGAGCATAATCGAAAGTTCGCTTTGTAAACGTTACTCTGATATTCATTAGAGGAATGTCAAATAACTTTTGCATAAAACAAATTATCACCATATTGCGCTCTCTTCGCTTTTGCGCTGCGCTGCTCCTGTACGGGAATATGATAGCTGAGGACGCTGCTAAGGGATACCTTAAGATTTTTCATGATTGCCGATAGATTCGCCTTCAATTCTCCTGAATTGGTTAGTAAGCGTGTACAGAGTATAAGAAATAGTTATTTGTGAAGAAACGCATTCTCTTTTAATTCGATCGCTCAGATTTTCCATTATTCGAATTATCTTCGTCAATTCAAAAAGATCATCAATGTTCTATTATAATTTGATATCAAGATCATACACGTAAGGGACATGTATAGATTGTAAAGCATACCCATACAGCACAGAACGTTGTAACAACATTGCAGCAACATTGCAACATTGTAGCAACATTGCGGCAATGTTGCAAATGTTGCTGCAATGTTCTGTGCTGTATGGGTAGTTACAAATCTGATTGCAAAAGTTGTTTTTGCAGATAGCAATTGGTAGGAAATTTCAACGATGTACGGAGTTTCATAATTAATAACGTTATTATGATACGCTGATAATAGTGCGGTGAACACATGGGATGCACGTTATCGAATAATCGAGTTAACTTACTTTGGAAATTTCCGCAAACATTATTGCAATCCTGCTCGGTCGGGAAATTATTTCGATTACCGTCACATCCAGAGTAGCTGAATAAGTGGCAGCGGCTGCTTTGTTTGTCAAAATAGGCTCGTAATATGTTCGAATTACAACGTCCCTTCTCCATGGGTTCGCTACAGATCTCTGTAAATCAATGACGATTTCATTGTATAGTTATATGACACAGAAATAATTAAACGGCGAGATGTACAACTCTAATAATGCTCGAAAATGAGATACGATAATGACGAGATTAAATAATGAATTGCTGTCTTAAAAATTTCACTAAGCAAAATATTTCCATATATTTCCAAATCGAAGCCATATTTTTTTTGAACTATTTTATATATCATGAAATTTTTTATTATGAATTGAGAAAATCCATTATTTCAGCTTTTTGGGCCATCGTATAATTTTTTTGTTTTGTTTTTAAATATCATATTATTAAGTAATCTTATAAAATAGTTAAAAGTGTATGTGAAATAATTAAACGGCGAGATGTACAACTCTAATAATGCTCGAAAATGAGATACGATAATGACGAGATTAAATAATGAATTGCTGACTTAAAAATTTCACTAAGCAAAATATTTCAATACGAGGCCATATTTTTTTTGAACTATTTTATATATCATGAAATTTTTTATTATGAATTGAGAAAATCCATTATTTCAGCTTTTTGGGCCATCGTATAATTTTTTTGTTTTGTTTTTAAATATCATATTATTAAGTAATCTTATAAAATAGTTAAAAGTGTATGTAAACGTTCTACGTACTTTCTGCTTCTTCTCTGGAGAAGTCGCAGCTCGGAATTTCGGCTACACATGACGCCTGCTGCACCTTGCATTCCTCGTGGCTGTCATTGTCGTCCTTATTGCTGACAATAATTTGTAGCAAGCACTTGGCAATATCTGTTAGAACAGACGTGGCTGACTGGGAATCTTCTAAAATAGTTAAAAGTGTATGTAAACGTTCTACGTACTTTCTGCTTCTTCTCTGGAGAAGTCGCAGCTCGGAATTTCGGCTACACATGACGCCTGCTGCACCTTGCATTCCTCGTGGCTGTCATTGTCGTCCTTATGCGAACCGCTGTTTGAGTCATTATGCAGCCTAGATCGCAACTTGACACCGGGCCCACAGCTGGAACTGCACGGCGACCAAATGCTCCACTCGGTGTAACGATTAGTAGGACATCTCTACGATCAATATAAATTAAAATTTGATCAATCAACGTGAAAAAACAGCTATTAATCAAAAGTATTGTAGAAGCGAAACTCTCTTTCTCTCTCATTAGTTCTCTTTCATTTCTCAAGATTTGCGTGTGAGATTGAAAAATCTTTCAAACTCGCAAATTTTCATGAATCGTAGAATCTAGTTTTACTTCACGAATTACTTAACTGTTGCCTGAAAGTGATGTACATTAAGAGAGTATAATGAGATTGCACTTCTAAAAACGTATAAAAAAAATGTTGTGAATATGAATTTGCTTCTTCATCCTTGCTTATATATTGCCAATCTTCACATTGATTGCCGAAATTTACTTATTCACTTATTAGCGATGTTTCATTCGCAATTCTATAAGCTGATTTAATGACACGTGAGTGTAATATTCGTTATACGATAATTGCATATAAAGTAGCATAAATGTGTAATTGATGGTGATAGCGGTTGCTATTAAATTAGAACGCATTATATCGATTCGTTATGATATCGGCAATGTATTTCGTGAGAAAATAAAATAATAAACTAATAAGCACTGATTTTTATACATTTATCTCCTCATTTTTTTGATAGCAGGAATATATTCGAAAATTTTTATATCTTTCAATGCAATATTCGAAGCGCTTTATGCACACTATATTATTATTTCTTGCATAGTTTATCGACGTTCTATGAAAAACAGGATTAAATTTTACGCTGTGAAATGCAAATTTCTTTCCTTACGATATCGTGTGACTTACATGAGGATGCCGGTGCCATGGATGGATCTACGAGAAATGGTGCAGGTATCGATTACTCGTGCGAAGCTATCGTTGCTCTGGCTGTGTCTGATGATTTAATACTTAATAAAGCTGATAAATTCGTTTTAATACATATCGAGCGGATCGTTTATCTCTTCTGTATTTTGTAGAGTGTAGAGAAACGATGTTCGCTTGATATCTATTAGATAGAATACGTGAATGTAGTTAGTCATAGCATGAGCAAACTTTTCGACGAAACTGATTCAAATTGTTGGAACGTATTTTACATTCGAATGAAGCACAGGAAATGAATATCAATTAAATGCAGTTTAGAGATCAAGTTCAACTTTACCAACGAAATAAAGCCAGAAATTTGCATATAACTTCAACGGCGATTATTCTAATGAATTGATAAAGTATGAAATTATTTGACAATTAAAGGATTGTAGCATATTAATTCTCGAAGATGTAAATAAATTTTCAATTAGAGGGAAGAAGAATTCTCAAATATTTGTTTTTCTGAAATATATATAAATATAATTCTGTAGAGATGAAATTTTAACAAAGATTTAATGTGTGATTTGAAATAATAATAGTAAGCTTTATATTATTAAGTTAAATATTAAGATTAATGTTAAAAAAATTTTCGAAAAACGATAAAGTTCTTGCTAAAGAAAAATTAATATCATATACACGGAGATTTTTATATACATGAATACTTTAGCGTTTTAAAATCACAGATTATATTTTATTTTTATTTAGCAGCTATGTTATAATAGAGGATTTAATTCGCATATCCGAGTCGCGAAATCAAATATATATTTCAATCAGTTTCGTCGGTGAAATCCATTCCTATCAGCCCTGATATCTCTGAATCTTTCCATACCTGCAGCCATTCCTCGATTATCTCTCCGCTGTTGTCTGCTCTCTCAGCGACATAGTTCTTATCCTCATCATTGACGTGAGACGTTAAGAGATACAGTTGCCTTACCTCTTCCGTGTCTTCGCCTTCGCAAGGCTTGTTCTCGCAATCGACCGACTGCTGTAGTTCCGGCGCGTTCGGCACGGCCTTGCATTGCTTCCGATACTTTTTCAGCTGGAAGTTTCTAGATCGCGTTCTGCTGCCCTCGCCACAGCTGGACGAGCACGAGCTCCACGCACCCCACGGTGTTAACTTGCAATTTTCGCTGTCTAATAGACCATCGTGACGACTGTTACCGGTGCTGGCGAATTATAAGTATCATCATTTTGCGAGAATATAAAATACGAGTCATTATCAGCCACGCAGTGTAAATAGATTCTCTCTATTATATATTCAGATATAGTTTAAAACCTTTTCTGTCAACAATATCAGAAAAATAAATAAAAATGTTGACACTTTTGATAGATGTGAAAATAAGAGAATTTTTCTCATTATATTCGAGAATATAACACAGAAAAGATACGAGATCTTCTTTAAAAAATATAAAATAAAAATAAAATTTGTGCAATCTATGCTATAAAGAAGAAAGTTGAGAAAATTGATAGATTAGTTCTTAGTTGCGATGTAAAGATTATGCTATCGTCCTCATTACCAGTACGGGCTTTCTGCGTTATAACAGCGTTTCCGACCCGTTAAAGGTGTATTGCATTTATTCGCAGCAGCTTCATCGCGGAATTTACGTTGTCTCAATTGAATGCCTCTGCCACAGGTGACCGAACACGGGCTCCATTCCTCCCAGGGCGTCACTTTACAAGCCTCTATACATAAAATGATTAATTACTTTTTCTAGAAATTTTGTATAAACTGTATATATTTAAATTTCATAGCAAGATACTTGAAAAAAAGAATTATGTCATTACTTATTAATATTGTATTTCGAACAGAAATAAATTCACAGAATATAAATGTCTTACCTACATATAAAGTAAATTTATCATGCAACGCATATCCATGCGGTGGAAATACCAAATAATATATTATAAAACCAAAAAATATAAATATAAACGAATTTCGCAGAATAGAAAATGTCTTTTGTACGAACGATTGCTTATACAAACCATTATTCTGTTTAAAAGCCTTTTGCAAACAATTTAGGAAATAATAGCTAAAAATTATGCGTATCTGTATGTAACATGGAGATTCATGATAAACTTTACTTTTATACCTTAACTGTTCAATTGTACAGAATTTCATCCACGAGTTTTAGCACGGGGTTTTAAAAGTAACGTTTAAAATTTTATATCTTAAAAATTTTTTTGATATTGCTGAAAAAATTATGAACTGGACGTTTTCATAAAATTTTTAAGTGATATAATTAATCTTTGTTATAAATTCTCCACGAGCACGTTTGAGAAACAAAATAGTTTTTGTTAAATGAAACGACACTTGCTATCTTTGTTATTTGAATGCACTGCACCTGCATCAGCCAGTATATCAACCCCAGCGTCATCGCAGGTCTTCTCGTATAGTCTCTGTCTGTTCAAGCAGAGCTTCGCAAGGGGTTTCATATCCAGACCAGAAGGATCGTAAAAGGGTGATCTCGAATCATTTGGATACGTCGACGTGATACGTCGAATTGGTTCCGGTGGATCCGTCGGCAAATCCGGCGACTAAAAATTAAAACAAAGTAATCAAAGATAAATTTAATAAAATAACTATAATTGTTTATCATAAAGTAAGTACAATATTTTTTAATATATTTTCCATTTAATCGAATTCGCTAGTATTATTCCTCGTGTTTCTCCATATTTTGCAAGACATTACGATGCGCAACAGATGCGGCGCGGCAATAAATAAATTAAATCTGTTGTTATAATTAAAAATTTCTCGCGAATAGCGCGTGAAAACACAAAATTTTTCAAAATGGCAAATAGAAAAGGTTATACAAAACGAAGTAAATTCTCGTATAAGGTATAATCTCGAAAGAGTGGAGGAAGTGTAAAATTGAACGGCGTGAGCGATTCTAGTCTGCGATCGAGATGGCTATTGTGAACTATTGGAATCGGACACTCTCCCGCACGTCTAGAAATTATTATAGGGTCGGTGTTGACAGGTGATGTGATTTTTTCTTGTTTTGAACCTGTACAATCTGCACCCGTTTGATGAAACATGTACGGACATTGATACAAAGATAGAGTCGAAAATTTATCCTATGTAGCGAAACGCGCGAAGTCACATGAGCGTAAGTGGACATGAAATTTTTATCGGTCATCTCGTAGAATCACCAATACAAAATTCACGTAACACGAAAAATGTTGTAACGAAAAAGAAAGTAAATTAAGATTTAATACGCAAATTATATATAGCATAATGAAATATTTCGAGAGAGAAGACGGCCTAGAGAAAAAGAACTATCTCAATACTGTTATAATCTATTTATCTATTAAATCGTGATAGATAGGATATTTCTCGCATCAACCGCACTTCCTTTAATCTGCGAATTTTTTGGGTTGATTTTTGAGCCGATTTTTTCTTTATAAAAATATTAAAACAAAAATGTCAATCTTGAGTTATAAACGATTAAAAATAAAAATACATGTATATTTGCTTACCAAATATGTGATACCATCATCGGTACCAGCATCATAAGGATAAAGATTATATTCTTTGCGAATTATCCAAGAACAATTCGGTAAACATAGTTCAAGACCGGAGACGCCAACAATCCAATCCGGCGAAGGATCTACAAAGAAAAATCGTTTATCGATAATAAATAAGAAATTATTTCTTAATTTTATGTCTTAAATACTGAAAGGAAACAATAAAACATCATTTCTACCTCAAGAGATTTAAGTCTATAATGTAAAAATAATTCTTAAAATAATAAAAGAATCTTACCGATTTTTGAAACCAAGGACATTAGATGATGCTTGCGATCCACACGAAAAACTGCGAAAGTCCTACCCGTCACGTTTGGATAAGCGATGCCTCTTGCTTTTATTATAGTCCTAATGTGTTCGCTCCGATTCTTTAATTCGGACTCTAATTTTCTCGTTGTACCAACCTCAGCCACCTGCTGCAGTCCGGCACTAGCCATATATGCGTGTGTATGTAGTATGCCATTGTTACTATATCGCCAAAATCTGTAGTCACCAGTATGCGATGCACCGATTACGTCCGAAAAACGAATTAGCCAACCTTTACTTGGAAAGTCCTATAAGAAGAAAATCATAACGATCATAAATTCCGAGAGTGCGTCGATTATATGAAAGCTCTTTACAAACGATCGATCGCTTCACGATTTCAGATATATCGGGTATTCTTATTTTTTACTCGAATACAAAATCATTTAATGATCCAGTCTTTAATTATCCATTTGTTTTTAATTACTTTGGGATGAGTATTGCGTGACCATAATCCTTCAAAGGTCACTTCATATTTGGCTTCGTCGCAGGCGCAACATTCTGCCAGGACAGTACCCTGATCATCAGCTTCCGCTTTTGAGTCTTGACACATCTTGAGGATTAAACTTGGGTCATCCATGTACCATGTATCTGCCGTTTCCATTACCGTCGCTCTACAATAGAAAAAAAAAAGAAACAAAACGGAGGATAAATATAATCTGCACGCATGTTATCACTGAATTTATGAAAAATTAATAAATTGTCAAATAATAAATAAAAAATAAAACAAGAGAAAAGATAGAAATAATTCCTTATTGTTAGAGAAAGAGCTCTCTCAATCAATAAAGGATGAATCAATAAAATTACGTAAACACAATATCACTTTACATTATTATGTAATAAATATAGCACATATAGATATATTAATAGTATGATGTTGCACAATACATATTTCATAATATGCATGCATTTACATATTATATTAGCCTATTTTTAATGAGAAATATGTTATTATTATTCCATCTTATTTTACGATATTTACTGCGTAAATAAATTTGAACAATAAATATATTTTCTATCTTTCTGCAAGTTAATTCCAAATCCAATTTTAAAATAAAATATTCTTTACATTACATACTATATTCATAATTTTAAATATATGTAAATAAAAAATATTGTAAATTACAAGTATATTTTATATATTTTAATTTACCAGAACAACACAGGCGCGCTTTTTTTTATGGACATTTTCCAATTTTTGTAACTTTTCTTTCCATATATACATATATATAAATCTAAACTTTTTATTATGTTTTATTATTTTATAAAATTATTAATAACATTATATTTAAATTTATGTATTTTATATAAAAAGCGTTAATATTATCTACTGTAATTAATATTAATGTCGTACAAAAATATTATTTTTGGCATTTGTATATTGTGTTAATATTGCTTCACCTGATAAGTATGCAACCGCTGTCTTCATTAGGACTAGTCCAAGCGACACTTATTTCTTCTTTCCCAACCTTTGATGTTTCCACGATGGCGTTTGCGCAATTATCCGCAAATTTGGTCAATCCATCATCCTGAAGATCGAGCGTGCCGGCATCGGCTGTCTCATTCACATTTTCGGACTCGGCGGATATGAGGAATCTCGTGAACTTCCGGTGCATCTGATCGGAACCATGGGTCTGTAGGACCACTAAAATAATCGACGATCTTTCTTTAATATGCTCGTACTGCATATCTCGTTTAATAAAATCATCGTAAGATAATTTGAGTCGATGGTCCAATATTATTTTAAACAATTAATATTTGTAGATTTATCCGTAATAATTATACATATACTATAGGAAAAAATAAAATTTTTGGAAATAATAGAATTCAATAAAATGTTTTTATATGCAATGTTTTTACATGAAATTCGATAAAATAATAATTTAATAAAACTCGCGATGTGTAACAATATACATATTTTCTATCGCTACGCGGCTCGATATTATTAATTTGTATTGATTAAATATGTTTTAATTATGCAATTAAAATATATCTGAAAAATTCTCTTGCTCTTTGTTTAAAAAATTAATTATAATTTTCGAAAATGATTAATAATTTCCAGTTTTTAAAATTTTTTATTTGTAATTGATTACAATCTAGAAGTGTAATTTTGACTTCAAAAAATATTTTTACTTATTAATATAATTCTTACTTAT
>NW_021849518.1:907444-923018 GCF_003651465.1 Formica exsecta
TATATATATAATAGAAATATCACACATACACGCGCGATAAAAAAAATTTATCGATATCTTTTGGTTTTTAAGCTTATAATGCCTCTTACTATGCCATAATTAGATAGTCGTAATTAGAAGCGAGCTACTGCTCTGAATTACTTTCATCATAATTTTTGCACAATCAAGCGCATCTATAAAAATTTCCATATTAGTTCGATTCAAAAGAAGGTACGAGAATCTTTCGTTTTGTCGCGCGGAGTTCATAATTGATTGCGAGTGAGAAACTTTCTACATTTCTATTTTTAGGAAAAAAAATTTAAGCAATCGAGGTAAAACTTTTGTATAGACATAAAAAACAAATAAATTCGACAGAGGAACGCCGTGGTTATTTCTTCATGCATCATAATATTGATTTAATTTTCAAAAACAGAATAATGCACTTTGCGAGAAAAATCAGTATATTATATTTAACTTTTTCTAAAACTATCGCGTTGTATCTATGATTTCTTCTTCCGGAATTTTCTTCTTTTTATCATAAACCAGCAGCGGTCAAAAAGACAAAAGTTATTAAGATAATCAATAACATTTCTTATTATGGTAACATCGTAGATGTTGTACATGCATGAATATCGGCTTATAGATTTTCTATGTATCACAGGAATATTCGTGTTTTCGCAATAGAAATATATATCAACTCAGCTACCGACTTGCTATTTATAGCATGGATTAAACACGACACACTGTAAATCCGCTGCTGCGTTCAAGAGAATTCGTATATTTCTTTCTCTATTACGAAATTTTCTTCAACATATGTAAGTGTGCTACATTTCACGCGACCTTATTTAAACAATATATAATTTAGATCTTATCAAATTTTCATGTCAGTAATTTTATATCAGTTCTTATTGTTAGTAAATGTATATATCATTATTTTTATTAAATTAGTATATATTTAATATTAAATTATCATAACATATTACACGTATGTATTTAATATAAACAGTGATTATAATTACATGACTGCTGATTACAATCAATATCCAGATCATAAAAATTAGATTAAATTATTTCTTTAAATAAAGAACATATTGAATAATAAAAAATGCTACAAGAATTATGTAAATAATTAAATTAAACATTTGAATGTACTACGAAATAGTCGCAAGGTTGTGCATTTGCGTATATTCTCTATGTTATAGCATGTAATATTCAACTGTTTGAAGCAGTATGGCTTCTGGGTGTTACAAGTCTTCTTGAACTATGTATCTTTATGTACATAAAAAGACTTACCTGTGGCGTGAATTTTAAAAAAGCTTTTTAATAAGGATTATAGAACAAAAGGTTAATAATAAATTACACATACATGTGTAATACCATGAATATTTACAATATACGAGTTTGTTAACAAATGAACGATTTAGCATATTATCTAGGATCTAGGATAATATTTATGTATTATATGATTAATTGAAATAAAAAGCCACCAATTCAAATATCCTGTATTTGCCGGTATTTATCGAAGCTCAAATTTATTATGTCAGCAATGACGATGAGTCATCATACTTGTATTTACCTCCCGCATGATTATTCCCATAACCCTGAATTAAAAGAATTAACGGCAAAAACGTAGTTAACTGAGACCTTCGTCAGGATATCGCGTTTCTAACATAACGAGACTCTCGATGTTCGAGAATGTCCGAAGGGTATTTTTGATCGCATTTGTTTTGCATTGGAAATACAAATCAAAGTTTTGTGAAAGATTACAGAAATTTTTCATATTATTTTTTTTTTCTAACTAATTGTATCTTAAGAAATTCTGGTTGGACTTACATTTTGTAAGACTTAAGCCTGATTTGTTTTATTACAACAATAATTAAATGCATCTAAACTGATAATTTGACATTTCTTTTCATCCGCTCTCTTCGAAATTACAATTATCGATATCAATTCCAAATATTCGACAGTTTTAGAATTACTATATTTTACCGGATATATGATCAAACTCTATTTTTTCTCTCTCTTCTTCTTTCGATTTAAAATCGACAAGAGTCGGATTGGCCTCGATTTGCATTTTATATCCGCACATTCGTAACAGTACATGCGATATGACTCGGTACATCACAAAGTGTTAAATTCGTCCATTGAAAGCTCAACTTTCCATTCACAACAAAGCGGATTGCATGTAAAGTCGGACAATGGGGTTTGTCGGCGCGCGCTACCTCAACAATAACACAACGGTAACGGAATGAATTATTAATTCCGAATAATAATGAACGGGCAGGGGTACGCGCTTTACAACGTGTGCGTAAAATCATCGCCATATCTCCCGACTGCGTGACTGAAATTCCTCGGATAATTGCGAGGTGAGACGACGACTAATTTCTGGTGTTAGCTTCCGGTAAGCGATGAGTTTGACGTGGCGAACAGCTGATGTATCGAGGAATCGCGACGCGTGAGATGACAGCGCAAAATGATCGCGTTATCTGATCGAATTCAAAGCTGCATAACTCGCGGATAAAAAATTCGCGGGCGTTTTGTGGCCTACGCAATTTTCGTTACATTCATTTCCGAGGTCATTCGTTCAGGTAAAGTAATGGTAAAAGAGCCTAGTAGAGTGCGATCGCTCGAACGCGGAAATGTGCCTGACCACACACTGTGTTATCTACTTATATACTTATATGGATCGTCGGTTTGCTTCAGGAAGAAAAATCCTCGAGTCGTAATTTACGGATAATGAAACCTTGTTATACATATTGTTACGGATGATCGCGTAAATATTGCGTAACTTGAAATTTATTTTTCACGTTACGATAATAAATACATAATAGAATAAAAAAATTGACTTGATTGGTACAAACATCAGTACGAGAAATCTATTATTAATTATCGACCGTATAATTAAATATAATTGACTAGTCACTGGTATTTTCCTAAATGGCGTTGTTCCGGGTTTAGTATAAAAGAAAATGAAAATTTAACTGTTTAAATTTAATTAACGCTGCAGGCAATTTCCAGCGTCAGTTGCACCGACAGCTTCTATTTACTCTTGCGCTTAGTGATTCATCGACCTTTCCTAAATTACAACCAACTACGCGAGATATAGATCATGAAAAAATATATTACAAAAATTACAATTAGCATTAACTGATATTGCAACGGTTACAATTTTTCATTACAAAGTCATATTGATTAATCATAAAAATTCTTCGCCGTCAAAAATCAATTACTCAACAATTAAATGTGTTTCAATATCTTCGTTGAAAAAAAATTTAAAACTCGACAGTATGATCTATAATCTATATAATGCGAAAAGACATTTGGTTTCAATCATTCTATGGACAAAATAGAAAGGACAAGAGACTTATAATTAACGATAATGTATACGTTGATTATACCAGTCTTTACTATCTCTCACCACATTGTTTCGCGACACCCTCCGTTACCGGTAATGGCGCAATAATTTTCCCAGCAGGCCTCTTCTTCGGGATTTAACCCCTGGGGTGAGCGCGGTCGACCGGCGTCTCCTCCGGTCGACGCGATTTAATAGAATTTTATCGGGCCGGCCATTGAGTCCACGCGTTCGCGTTAAATCTGCAGCACGACGCGGCGATGTCTCACACCTGGCATCCCGCCAGCGTTACGTAACGCATTAATTCACTGGGCCCGCGAGATTTGCATGCGTTAGTGGAGCCGCACGAGGAGTTAAGTTTCGCGAAAAGATCGGGAAAGAGAGAGAGAGAGCAAGTGAGAAAGCGGACTTTACTGCGCTCGGGTCGTCGACCAGATAAATAGAGACGTTTTCGTAAGAAATACTGGAATTTATATCGATGCGCATGGTTGATTTAATTCTAATATGTTTTGTGCTTCATGACAAACAAAAGTATTCTTATAGTAAAAATATTTTAACAAAAAAAAAAAAAATTGTTAGAAATAAAGATAGTTTTATTTTAGTAAACACTATTTTATAGATATATAAGAAAAGAGAGAAAAGAATGAAGAATTAATATAAATAAAATAGTGAAAATAATGTTGAATTCTATAATTTTACTAATTAATTTAAAACAGTTTATACTAGAATAATAACTGTGTAAATAACGAAAACAGAGTTTTACGAGAAAATCAAGTAACTAATCAGTCTTTAAATATTTAGCAATTATACTTTATAAGTCTTGTAAGCCTCCTCTTCAAACCATCAGGTATCTCGCGATGTGACATAAATCTCTATACTCCATCGTAAAGTTCTGATTGGACGGTTTTATTCGGAAAGATTTCTTGCTAAAGTGCGAGAAGCTCATATCAAGAGTATCTACTTCGACCTGTCGAGACAAGAGAAACCTGGGACTACGGTCATCGATCCAGCTAACGATATCATGTCGCGCAAGTTAATGTGTGTGTGATACTCGATATAAAAGACGCGAAAAAGCTGTAAGAATAGCTGTGCAGTCAAGCTTGAAAAATGTGTCGGCTCTTCGGAGCACCGGAGTAACTAAATAAAACGATAATTTTATGTGAAAATAAATATATACTTTAACTGATAATATACACAATGTGTCGTTTGTATCTGTACATGGTTGTACCTGTCTGCGCTTTTAGAGAGAGGCACATGTATATTGGATATAGTAAATGCTACCCTACTATAACTGATAGTGATTGTAATGTTAATATTGTATGAATAATTATTGCAGAGACAGTTATAGTGAAATATTTGAAATTAGAAGATTTTAACCAACTTGGAAAATTTAAATAAATTTAACTCATATAAAATATGATTTATAAAATGCAATGTAATAAATCGTAGACTATAAAGAAATCACAGAAAATTAATCAAGCTTTAATTGCTAAGATATTCAATTTTTTAAAAATATTAATCTAATATTTTTGGTGAAAGAAAAATAAACTCTCCAAATTCATCAAAGAATCCGTCGTCAATAAAATTCTATAGTGACAGATCGTCTTGTGTAACCTGCGCAGGCGACAAAGGACGATTATCAAACCGCAGTCGCGTAAAACTGCCACAAAGCTAATCGGTCAAAGTTCATCGCTGCTTGGCCGGGTCGTGCACGTGGCATTTATCTCGACTTTCGTGGTGAAAATGACCTTTTCGATCTTCCAGCGTCGCTTCCCGAATCTCCGCCCGGTCTTTCAATCCGTAGTACGATTTCTGCTGGCCGGAAGAGCCATTGAATTTTAGAGCTGCGCGATCATCAAAATGTGAGTAATTGATACAACGATGACCTCTTCATATGTTTCAATTCCTCGGTGTCAATATGAACGTATATAATCGCGCAATCCATTTTATCTCTTTAACTTGGAGAACTTAAATATTAAAAGGATCTCTACATTTTTTATATTAATTTTCCTTCTTTATGAGACTGTAGCCACGCTTTTCGGATTTTGAATAAATCTACTTTTCTATTATCGTATCAAAATTCATATATATTGATTTATCTTTTACATTGTTAAAATCATATACATTCTTTTCTACTTTATTATCAAGTGATTTGAATAGATATAATTTACATGATTGCAAATATCGTAACATATCTTATCCAATAAATAGCTTTATCGATTGATTATGGATTACATGATTTTTGATTCCCAATTGATCACTTTCCTGATATTACATCTTATAATACGTTCTATTATTTCACCAATGTCGTAAAATTGCTTTCAAAGCGAAGACGATTGGTGTAATATCTGACATTTTTAAAAGTTTTAGAATTCCGTATCAACAAACGTTTATGTATCCATATGTGACTTATAAAGTATACAAATTCCACTAGCATCGAATATTACAATGGACGCACTACCGCGGTGATTTTCATATGTATATGACAGAATATCATCAGAGTTAAGTTGTTGAATATTCAAAAATCCGAACATTGTATGTGTGTAAGATAAACAAAAAACATCATATTTTAGAAATCTTAGAATTCTCGTATTTAAAGTTATAGTTTTATATAATTATTCTAAATATTATATAATTAGAAACAAAATTCTTAATAAATATTATTTATATGTCAATCAGTAAGAGATCTGTATTTCATCATTTTTCTCACGTTGCAGAACTTATTCAAACTTTATCAACATTCAAATATCACGTAGACAGCGAAAGACATTGGCGGAATTAATGATCAAAGTTGTTGTGCTTGATTTCGACGTAACTTTGATAACTTCTCAATATTTCCTGTATTCATACATCCAAATAGTATAAATATACAATCTACGCCAAATGCAATTTTCTCTCTACGTACAACAATAAAGTCGCGATCATATAGAATTTATTTTTTCTACGTTTATTTTTCATATAGAATTTATTTTTTAAATAAAAACATCCATCGAAATTATATTGAGATATCAATATTTATTCGCGGAGCGTTATTCATAACTATCCACGACTGTGTGTACTTACCGCTATACCGGGTATTTGGCATATAGGCGTAAACAATCTCGGTCCTGTTGAAAAGCGTCATGAAAATGTGATATTTGCCTTCGGCGTAGGAGCGCGATCCAGTGGTACCTTCTATGGTTCGGGAGCATTTTGTCGAATTCGTGCTTGTTACTGCAGCAAGCAGCAACAGAGCAACGTAGTACATGATCCTAATATTATGCATCTCCTGTAAAAAAAGAAATAGCATATTAATACCATATAAAATTATTACGAATCGATAACAGTTTTAATAATGCTCTAAGGCAAATCTTATATAATATAGATAGTATAGCAGCAATGTAAACCGTAAAATTAAACATTTCTATTTTAAATCACAGTTGATGCTTGCAAACCAATCAACATAATTGGAAGGATATTTTTATTTTACTTTGAGCGCATTTTATGTAATTTGTCGTAGCTTCAAAGTACTGTTTCGTATTTTCGTTTAAGACTGCCAAATATCGAAAAGTTTAGATTGACAAATTATTATTATTTTCTCTGTTGTGTCTATTATGATTATCGACTAGATAATTATTGGCGCATTAAACGCGCAAAAAAATTAAATTACAATTTATATCAAAAAAAAAGAAAAAGTGAAGCGACTAAGAACATTTAAAATTAAAATGCAAATTAATTTCGGGTAGAACAACCGACAATTCCTGATCTCCCTCACGTTTGAAAGTCTATTGCACATCCTCACGTTCTTCGTTTATTTCCCTCTTATGCATTTTAATTAAAATTTAAACAAAGGGAAGAATATTCCGACGTCTCGACGCACAACGTCGACGAATTTAACATTTCTCGCACTTCTGCCAAGATGATTGAGAACGCGCGACAGGTGATTATTTGAAAAATCGTTGTATGATTATGTGATTATTTGAAAAGCCATTGTAAATCCTAAAATTCTAATTAGAGTGATGCCAATATAAGAGACAATTGCCGGCATGGTAATCACGTGCTCGATACAACAAAGCGCCGCTGAAATACACCGAGTGAGTCATTCACCAATTCTGGGGTCTTGGTGCCAAAACGAATGCTTAAAATTATTCACGCTTTTCTCGGTTCATTGAACGATCGTGCATCCAAAATATTCGACATGGTAAAGATGAAACACAGAATGCTTTGACTTTAAAGTAAATACGTAGTTTAAGAAAATGTTTTTTTCAAATAATTTAAAGTTAATTTTTCTCATCATCTCCACTTTAAGATAAAATATTTATATTAAAATGAAAAATTGAGCAATATTATATTAAAATATCAAATAAAAAATAATTAGATTAAATTTTATGCTAATAATGTTACATGTAATAAAATTGTTTTGCAAATCACAATTTATACCAATATTATTCGAAAATAATAATATAGATCGGAAATATTTGTATCTTTCAAAAATATTAATTAAAACGCATATATTTATTAATAATTAAAAAATATTAATAAATATATTTTATTCGATGAAAATGAGAATTAGTAAAATAGCTAATTATGCATTGCTTAACATTACGCCCAGAATAACTGAAACGAACAATGATTAGAATTTCATAAAGTCTTTCAATTGCAATGTTTTAATAAAAAAATTATTTATTGTTGCAAAATCTTTATTTAATCACATTTTTGTGCACATCTTTTCTGTAATAGATAACCAGTACACATTGACGATCGTAACGATGCGCGAAACGAGAAACGCGACGCTTGTACACCATGTGACACATCGATCCATGAGCATCACTGGCCTCTAATAAGCTGGTTAACCATAAATCCCAAGTGCCTAAATATATTGCGCCAAGCCGGTGTATATAGGGCATGGCATTTCACTCTGCTTGGCGTTCTGCCCTGTTCGTTGTATCCTCGCTTACCGTGCACCAACAACAACTCAAACAATATCTATCAAGGAAGAACTTTCTTTGCGGTTACGAATTTTGTGAATGACGTTTATATTGCTGAAATTATATTATTACATGTTTCCGATTTATTTGCAAGAAATTTCAAAATTATATTGATAATAAAAAAAAATTATTAAAAATATGAAAAATTTATTAACATACATATACGTAGTATGCAAACATCGTGTTGAATTTATATATAAAATATCTCAATCATTAAAAATCAAATGGAATAATTAATCTATTTATTAAAATCAATGTTTATTCACTGTATTAATGTGGACATACGATCATCAATTAGATTCTTGCAAAGTTGATCAATATCCGCGCTGTACAATTTAGTAAATTTATTTTATAATTAAAATATCATCGTATTGTTCCGTCATTTATTTGATGCCAGTTACAATCATCCAGGAGAGAGTTAACATTAATTCCATAATTATATATTATTAAGCTCTTCATCTATGAATAGTGTTTATATCGCCATTAGAACTTTGCAGTAAAAGCAAATAAAATCTCAAATAAATGATGAAAGTAATATTTGTCGTTGTTAATTCAATGTTTATTAATTCATGATATTTTTATTTCATACCGATTCATGTACGATACTTTTATACCGATTTACAGAAATAATCGATTTAGGCAGTGTATTGTAATTACAGTGCATTTTTAACTTGTTCCTCGATGGAAAATGTGTTTAGATGCTGTAATTACAGAGTTGAGCGAATAATTCTACAGATCCGTTTATTATATTTTTCGGATACTTGTTTTGTATTAAATTAATGTATGCGCAAACAAAGAGAGAGAGAGAGAGAAAGAGACAGGTTCACACACATCTAAATTTTACACAGTACGCTTGTATTCGGCTTCTTATCAGGATCAAAGCTGATCGTTATCGAGTTAAATGAGGTTGCTGGATGAATAAACGGCAGAGCGTAAGAGGGATGACGGAACGAAGAGTGATGGAACTAGGGGTAGGATTTACATCGAGGAAAGCGCAACTCGGAACGACGAATTGCCAGAGAGCAACGTCAATACGTCGGTTTGGAACTTTGGAAGAAAAACGACGAGCGGGATGAATGGCAAGGACCGTCTTGGCGATATTACGAGGATCGACATCGCGAGATGGAGCGCTTACGAAAGGAAGAGACGTATTCACGCTTTCGTCAAATAGACGATTTAATCTTTAACGGCATAGGTACTGTAATCCCTAATAACTTTCGCGAAAGATATATCTCCGCATTATACCCTTCTCCTAGCCCCTTGAAATATATATAGTTTTCCTTCTTTTTTTCTCTTATTCTTATTTTCCTAAATGTTTCTCTAAATCTTTCCATGGACAATTGCGATCCGGAAATTTTATATCGTTGTAGAACACGTTCTACTCTAAATGCTTTCCGAAGAAAATTGCGTTCCGGTCATGTTACGACTTGATAAAATACTCTTTCTTATAATGTGTTTGTTAAACACAGTAAATTTTGAACGCAAATTAATTTTTTTCCAAGCGCAAACTTTTTCACAAAAAATTAATAAATAATTATTTAAATAATTAATAACTAATAATATAAATATTTTTTACAGAAATGTGAAAGAATCGTATGTAGAATTGTATAAAATTGTAGAAACCGTAATATGAGAAAGATATTTTGCAATTACTTCTCGATTGTTTTATTTTTCGTATAAAATAATATAAAAAATATATAACTTAGCATGCAACTATTAAAGCAAATAGTCAATTAACAACTTAACAAAATGGTATGTTATGCTTCAAAGAGTTAATAAAAATGCACACACACACACATAAATATATATATATCAAACACTTTTATTAACACCCGGATTGATGAATTAATTGTTCGTTTTTTCATATGAAAGAGTATAAAAGCTATTCTCTCCAAACATCGATATATATAATAAAAGCTGACGTTTTTTTGTCAATCTACATCACATCGGCGTTGCGCGTGTAAGTATTCTATAAAAAATTTGAAATATCTAGCTGTTTGGTGGAAGCTTCCGAATGAAGCATTGATATGTTTCACTTGAAATAGTAGTGGCGCCGGATAAATGCCATCATCTACATTATTTGGGCGCATCGAAACGTTCAGTCAATGCACCAATGACTGGTCGATTCGATGCGCAAAATCTTTCGCTAATTGTACGCAAATATAAAGAGAATGCACAAATGTATAGAGAATGCACACATTGTGTCTTCCTTGCTCAAATTATTAATAATTATGAATAATTATTATGAATAGTTAGTGCCAGAGTTAAATGGTTGAATAATTACTAAATCATGGTATCGAATCAAATTGTTAATCCATTAATATTCATCAAATCATTACATTAACAGTTGTTGATTAATTCATAATTATGTCATGATTATTTCAAGCATTGAATTATATCTTTAAGTAAAAATTTGAAATGTTTAGTGTATATATAAGTAAACAAAATTCCTGTCATTAATATTTATAAAAAATACTATAAAATATTTATAAAAAGTTTTTTTATGTGTTTTGATCTTTTTTCGACTTACTATAATAATTTTATGTGTGTTAAAAGCCACCGTTAAAAGCGACGCCAAAACACGAACGTTAATCCGCAATTTGCCGGAATAGCACATTTTCGGCTCGCCAATTCACAAAAAAGATCCGGCGCGACACATATCCCCGGCAACACTCACATAAGAAACGAAAATGCACTTCTGCAACCGCTTGCTGGCACAGGAATCACCGCCGTTCGATCTTTTTCATCCAACCTATCCATGTTGCATTGCGGACGCAACTCCCGTCTTTCCCTGCTTTCCGCTATCTTTTATCTGTCCCTACGAACGATTTGACAATACGTTCGAATAAGATGCCTAGTCGTGCATGAGAGAAGCATTCAGCACGTTCGACTAGTCGATAAGTTGATAGAGTAGAAACAGCAACAAATATTTCAATCGGGATACGCGCAATTACATTTTATTATCACCCTTCATTAAATTAAGGATATAACACAATAATTTTAATAAAAATAATATATTCTTTTCGCGTGGAAATACATACGTGCAATAACTCTAGAAAATATGCAAAGAGTATATATATATATATAGCTTCGAGATACGCTTGACATCGCAATCTGTCAATTCATTCAGAGACGCGATAACACCCATGTATTTTTCCTTCCAAAAGATGACATTTCGAGAAATACAATATAAATTTTATTTTTGAAATATAAAAGTATTATATTATATTATAGAGAGCCTAATCTATTAAGCACTGTATTCATTTTTCTGTCAAATAGCCGATATCCGGTAGTTAAGCATATTTATTTTAAATGCAAAATTGTCAACTACAATCGATACACGGTCGTACGTGAGCACTAGCAGTTGTCAACTTTGATCAACGATCATATCGAGAATAGATTACAAAATCGAAAATGAAATCGAAATGTTACTCACCGCAAAGTTGCTCGTACCACTCGGCATACGCGACACTATTTTTCTTTCAATCTCTATGAGTCACGTGCGCTCTGCGTCGTGACAGGAAAACACGCAAACACACATATACAAAACACGTTCATCACCGCCGCCGACCTCCGGCAGACTGACAACTCTGACTCTCGCACCCGGAGTTAATATCAACGCCGCTCCCTATTAAAGGCATGCGCAGCGCATACTCCAAAGGAGTTTCTCTCGCGATAACTATGTGTATAGTGTATGAGATGATTGCAAGCATCTCAAAATATTCAAATGTTAAAGTATGATCAATATACGCAATTTGCAAAAATGAGATTGTTCTTAAAACCGTATTAATAAGACGTATTTTGGGAAGCTATATTTGTAGTTCTCTCTCTCTCTCTCTTTCTCTCTCCCTCTGTCTCTGATATAATATGTATATAGAATTTATAAAAATTTAGGTAAAGGTTGGCAAAAACTTACACGGCACGAATCATTTTCAGAAAAGTGTCCGCCATATGACTCCCGTGATCACTTATCGTGACATGCAGAATTGTTTATAGAAATAAATTTGTATTATATTCAATAGATAAAATGGATAAAGTTCCGAATAGGTGAACCCTCCGATTTTTTTGAAACTACACTATTTTTTGTATTTTTTAACGCTGATTACAAATGTGATAATGAAAATTTGCGACAAGGTCATTTTCAAGGTCAAAACTCAAAAAAACTGAAAAAATATAACTTTTTAAATATTATTTCGATAAATATTGATGTAAGAAAAAAATGTGTCAAATAAAAGTTGTAGTTCTTGTAAAAATACATCATTTATGTTCTATACATTTTTTGCGTAAAACTGAAAGTTTTCGAGAAAATCGATGTTAAAGACTAAAAACGGCGGGTGAAGTTCCGAAAAACTAGACAAATAGGTTTGCGTGGAACCTCGCTCTGCGTGGAAAGTTGCAAACCCATGTGGAACCTCGCTTCGCGTGGAAAAGTGTATGCGTGGAAACAGTGGGTTCCGCCCCCCTGCGGGGGGCTCCACTACCGAAAAACTAGACAAATAGGTTTGCGTGGAACCTCGCTCTGCGTGGAAAGTTGCAAACCCATGTGGAACCTCGCTTCGCGTGGAAAAGTGTATGCGTGGAAACAGTGGGTTCCGCCCCCCTGCGGGGGGCTCCACTACCGAAAAACTAGACAAATAGGTTTGCGTGGAACCTCGCTCTGCGTGGAAAGTTGCAAACCCATGTGGAACCTCGCTTCGCGTGGAAAAGTGTATGCGTGGAAAAAAACGTAGAATGCTAAGAAAATTTTACAGCATCTTGATTGTAAAATTATATAATATATTTTTAATAAAGAAAAAAGAGTATATTTATTTATATATTCATATTATTTTTGATAGAAAAAGCGGAAGATCGCCCGTCATCTAATAGTTCCAGAAAATCTGCAACGTTTAGTATTGGAAATAAAACCCACAAGAGTAGAATTCCAACAACTCAGGTCGGACGAAATGCTATGCAAGTACGTTAATATTACAATACCTTGCCAAATAGTTGCTAAATAGTTTTATGCTTAATAAAGGAAGACTGTATACTCTGTTCTTAACGCTCCGTTTGGTCAAAACGCAACATATTGTAATCATTAATTAATATTAATTCATTATTAATATTCAATAATAATCAATTAATTAATATTAATTATTCATAATAATTCACAATGTTTTTTCAATATTTTATTTTCTATTTTACACTACGCGTCAAACTCATTATCTTTTTGCAGGGCGATTCACCAATGTACGAAGAGTCTTCTAGCGGTATTAGCTCCAATAATAACTCCGCTCTCACCTATTCGGAACTCCACCCGATAAAATATCAAAATACCTCGAAATATGGATTTATTCGCAATTTGCGGAATCTGTTGGCCGCTGTTTACAATCATTTTTCATTTGACGTACTTAAAAAGTTAAAATAAAAAGCTATAACATATTTTGAATGTAAAAACTATTACTACTTTTTAGTCTTTATCTAAAAAGACTCGATTTCTTTCAATAATTCTTCCAATACGTTTGATAGCACAATTTCACTACTATGCTCAAAACGTATAAAAATGTTAATTGCGTTGTATTACAAAACAAATCGTAAGCTCATGATATGACTAGAAAATACATCAACAGCTAGTCCATATTACTGCGATCCATAAAAAACCGAATTAAACTGACTAATTAACTTGACCTTGTTCAATGTTGAATTGCTTTATTTGTCCGAACACGACGAAACTCTTCGCGCGGTTTTTGGCAATTAATGCGGCGCCGTTTGTCCATCATAATCCATCTAGCTTTACGAGTGTGCGTTTTCCAGGAAATTCTAACGAATGCTTAATGAAAGCGCACGTGCGTCATGGAAAAGCACGTTTCCTTTATCGGAAGCGTTCTTTGCACGATCGCATTTTTTTGCAGCATTGAAAATATTAATTTACCTTTCTGTAAAAAATTATAGATATTTGCCAAACAAAGTCAGAAAAAATGCTGCTTTTTCACTTGCTGAGATTTTTAAATTACTTCATGAAAAGAAGAAAGTTTCTTTGGATATCTTTGGCTGTTTACTGTATCGGAATGTTTTTTTAAAATTCTATTCATATAAAAAAACTCGAGTAAATCTTTTTACATTTGTTTTCTCAGATTAAAAATTATTTATCTAAAATAAGTTTTCTGTAAAAAATTCTTGCTACAACCTGTAAATAAATAAGTAATTATTTATTGACAATTACTTTTCTGTAAAAAGTTCTTGCTACAATCTTTTGGAACGATTTGATCTCGTATTCTCTCTACGCACTGAATCAAATCACAATTAATATTTAAGGATTAATTCTAAAATATTATGCATAAGTTCCAAACGCTATTCTTAAACCTGACGCACATGTGTTAAAGAATTCTCAGTCAATTTTAGTATAGCGTCGTATTTTAACTTTGAAAATGTCATCGTGCAAACATTCAACGTAAAATTGATTCTTAATTACAAAACAGCTTAAAATCGTCGACTGTCTCACGAATCAACGTCAGCGCTCGTTCGTCTCGCTTTATCTAATCAACAAAACTACGAAATTGAAACTCTCCTCGTCCTTTTGAAAGTTTTGCAGATCTATTCGTAAATCCAGCTGTCACCAATCGTGCCACATTATCGTGAAAAAGAGCCGAAAAATGCTGAGCGAAGCGGTCATGATAAATCCTTCAGGTTATATGTCGCATCTAGACTCTAGGCTAATAATATAGAAATTCCAAAAATAGCGATTTTTTATATTTTTACTATTGTATGAATTTTTACTATTGCAGAAATATTAGTGCAAATTTAAATTTATTTTTTTGTTTGTATATATATTGATATGCTCTTCATAACTATTATGAAGAAAGTTTAGAAAAATTTTGAATATAATTGATGTTATGTTATCTTTACGTCTTTATTTTTATTATCTTCTGGAATAATACGAAAATTATTCTAACTGAGCAATCTATTAAAATAATAAATATTAATATCAATTATACAAATAATCTCATTTTATAACGTTCTAGAGTTTAGAAATAATTATATTATTGCATAAAGGTTAGATCAAAGAAATAATGCTGACTGTCATAGACTCATTCAGAGTGCATTATATTGCTTTATATTGCATTTATTACAGATACATTCTCTTTTTAAGTATATATAATTATATATAATATTTAAGTATATAATATATGTATATATATATATATATATTTATACTGCTTATATTTAAAAGGACGAGGTAATATTTTCACAATTTAATGTGAAGAAAGAAAAAGAGAGCAAAAACGTAGAATGCTAAGAA
>NW_021849518.1:923042-938021 GCF_003651465.1 Formica exsecta
ATTAATATGAATTCATTATTAATATTCAATAATAATCAATTAATTAATATTAATTATTCATAATAATTCACAATGTTTTTTCAATATTTTATTTTCTATTTTACACTACGCGTCAAACTCATTATCTTTTTGCAGGGCGATTCACCAATGTACGAAGAGTCTTCTAGCGGTATTAGCTCCAATAATAACTCCGCTCGGCGACCAAGCATGACTCCGAATATATCGTCGTATAACAGAAAACCAACGAATGCAATTACCGCGGAAAAACGACAGCTGGAGATTCAATATAGCTCAAAAAAGTTACGATACGCGAATTTAAAAAGAACGCTCGCCGATAAACAGGTAAAACGAATTTTCGTATATTACGTTAGAAGATTTTTTTCGTTACTCTTCTTTATGTTATTGCAGATTCTTTGATTGTTGTAAATTCTAGGATAATTTTTTTTTTTAATATATCAGACTTTAAGCTCTGAGCAAAGTCAATATTATAATAAAAGTGTGTGTGTGTGTGTGTGAATAAACTTTTCTTAATTTGCGATAAATTTTATTTTAAAAAATGTTACTAAAATTAATTTCAATCAAATTCATTATAGACAACATGCTGAAAGCGCTTTAACAGAGATCGAAGAACGCTGCAAACATCTCGAAGAGAAAAGTCAGCTGCTCTGCGACCTCGCAAATGAAAAGAGCAATAATATAACTGTGACAGGTAGATAAGCAGTTTAAAATATCAACAAAATCTTTGCAAGTGTGTTTTGCATTTACAAATTCAAACGATATAAATGTGAACGTAATATTTATTCGTCGAAAGTTTTTATCTCGATTGTATTTTAGATAACAATCACACGGAGAACGAAATTTGTCTGTATAACGATTTGACTGCGGCCCGAGCTGAACTAGAACATATGAGGGAAAAAATCGGGCAACTCGAGAGGGAGAAGCAAGAGATTGTCACTGTGATGCATCAGGCGGCCGTTAGTTTACATTACTTTCGGGACCTCTGCTCATATAAGAACTAAGAACCGTTCGATTCGCTTCCTCGTTCGATTCGTTCGCTCGTTAGACCGTCTTTATTTTCATCTCTGTTAAATACTTGTCCTCGAAATTAATTTCGATTATTCGTCTTTTTTATTCGTCCGCAGAGCGATAGCGAAGATGAGACAAAGGATAAACTGGCTGCCGAACTCATAGCCAAGACCAATGATCTCCAGAATCTGTTGTTAGAACATGCGCAGCTTCAAAAGATCGCCAGATTCACGTAAGCTTTAACATTAGAACATTAATCCTATTAATATTACTGAATATACAATGCATAATTAATACTTTCATTTAAAATATGTAAATTACACAATATACATATATAACGTCGAAATAATTAAACTGATCAATTTTTCACGATATAGAAGCTAGATTATTCTTGTGATATATATGACAATCTTTTACATTCTTAATTTAAAAAATTTGCTTATAACTCATATTTTTTTAATTTGCAAGTCACATTATCAATCTCTGTTATGAATTGTGCAGGCAAGAAAGAAATGAAGTGCTCCAGAATCAGTTATCCGAAATTCAACGTCATCTTTACGCAAAATCGAAAGAGGGTGGTAAAACAGAATTCGACACGATCGAGCTTCAGCAGCAGGTCTGCGATTTGCGAAATAGTCTAACCGAGGCTATGCAACAAAACCAAGAACTGGAAACAACTCTGACTCAGAAACAGCTGGAGCTGGAGCAACGTGATCGGGTGATGCGGGAGCAGAGCAAATTCCTCAAAGCCAGAGACGAGTTGTTGACTCTTCTCAAGGGAAAGCAGGCGAACGTGGATAATCTCGCTAATGAAAATTACGAAGATATTGATGAAGTAACATGAGTCATTCTCTCTCTTATCATTTTTTTTTTCAGATCCAAAATGAAATTCTTTCCTGCTGCGTTTCCAGAAAATCACGCAGGATCTGTACGACGAGATATCGAGTCTACGGGAGAAGATAATCACAGCCGGCGGCAAGGATCCCGGCAAGGTCGAAGAACTAAAGTTATCTCAAGTTGAATGTCCTAAGCAAAACCTGCCGACGTCAATCGAGACAAACTTGCATGATAACGGACAATGGGAGCAGATCTGCATGGACGAGTCGATGGTGATCGGCGTGTCGCTGCTGCAAAATCAGCTGCAGAATCTCTGCGACCGCTCTCAAGAACTCTGTCAACGTGCCCTGGATAAGAGCTCGTCGTTCGCGTCTTTCGTAAAGTCCTGGCTGACAGAATCGCACCAGCAGGACGAGATGGATAATTGTGCCGATTGTAAAGTGTCGATTTTAGTGGATTATTCGGAAGCAGAGATGCAACAAACGATCCTCGCACAGAGCAACGAGGAACTAAAAATGCAACTGGACCAGCTGAGGACGGCCCAAAACGACTTTATCGCCGAATATGAGACGAGATCTTCAAATTTGCGCATTGAATATGACAATTATCTCGGGCGAATGAAGAAGGAGCAACCGAATGTCGAGCGCAAGGATTTGCAGGAGCAGCTAAGCGCTGCTTTGCAGGAGCTAAGAACGGAACGTGACAAGGCGAGTCAAGGCAAGGAAAGGATGCGAATGATAGAATTACAGATGCAAAAAGCACGAACGAAGATTCGTGAGTTAGAGGGGCATGTGGCTAACGAGGAGCTAAAGTCGCAGCAATTACAAAACGGCATGAAGTCTTTGGAGGTTCAGTTAAAGCAAAAGGATCAGACAATGGAACTGAGAATGAAGGATATGAACAAAGCGCTGAAGAGTAGCGAGGATCTCATAACGAAGATGGAGAAGCAACGCAACACTTTTGAATCACGGTTGTCATTTTAATCGTTGTCGAAATATCACAATTTTTTTTTAATAATAAGATTGGTTACATATAATAAGAGCACAATCGATCCTTTTCTGTACGTGATCTATATTTTTTTACCCACTTTAGAATGCTAGAGCTCAAACAAAAGATGGTTCACAAAGAAGTTGAAGCAAATACTACCATTAAGGAATTATCAGAAAAGTTTGAAGCGATCGATAAGGAAATCAACGAAGAAAGAGAAAAAAGGTGAATAGTTAAAGTCCGCCTTTAACATTAGTTATTAGTTTTTTCATGTCACTCAATATTATTCTCAAAGAAATATAATAATTATACAATTAATATTACTTTAATAGAATAAAATAATAATTTATAAATTATATACATATAATATTTTATATGCTCTTTCTTTCTTTCTCTCTTTTGTGTGTGTGTTAATCCATATTTAATCTATACATAGATTATAGAAATTTTAATATATTTATATTTCCTGATTTGCATTTTCTAGATCTTCTGATTATAATATGTTTTGTGATTTGACGCATTAGTTTTGCCATGAATCATATTTTTCAGAGCTTACTAACATTGATAACTATTTCTCTAGATCAATAAGCAGATCGCGGCGAAGACTGAAGCAATCCAAGAATTGTATACTACGCTGGAGAACAAGCAGATGCAAGTGATGCGATTGGAGAAGCTGGTCAAGCTGCTGGAGGATCAGCAGGATCGGGCGCAGGCACAACGCACGCGGTTGGAGCATCGCATCGCTCAGCTAGAAATTAGCTTACGAGAGAAGAACAATAACAATCGGTATGTCATGAGAAAATATTCGGATGGTAAACCTCGGCCAAACATCATCGACGATAAACTGTCGCGTACCTTTTCTTGCGAGTCGAAGCGAGCGTTAATGAAAGCATCCATGCCAACATTTCGTCTTATCGATTCGCGTTCACGCGAAAGATCAGAATCATCGCATTATCGATATCATCACACTTCACCTATAAAAAATCAATTTCTTCCGCGAGAAGAATTTTATCTCGACGATTGGCGCCGTGTTTCTTTCGATAATGAAGAGGCTTTCGTTTGCGAGCAATGTCAACGCGCAACTAATGAGAAATTTAAACATAACATAATCCGTCACGTTAAAGATCATCAAGTTCCTATTCGGGACTCCCTCTATGGTTGGCTGATGGATTCCTCGGCTTTAGAAGCCTTCGGTGAGCCTACGATTGGCTTAAATAGGTTTCACAATGAGCATAGCTCATTCGAAAAAGACACAGATTGCTTTTTCAGGATCGTTGATCCTATTATAAATCGCGATAATGATGAGGGCCGTAGCAGGAAGTCACATCGTCGTCGCGAACAGTATTGTCGTCGATATAGTCGTTTCTCAAAACGATTTCTTCATAACACATCTCGTCAACGTTGTAATCCAATTATTCGCATGACATAATGTCATGATTTATCATATTACTCTTGAATTGCAGTTTAAATTCTTAATGGATGGTCCATATATTGATCAAGTAATTATTTAAATAGTCTATATTTAAACAATAATTGCATTGATTTGAATTGAGAAGTGTTTCTTACATTATATAATAATTATAGTAATTGAAATATGATAATGATATACATACATGTTAGTAGCTTTTTTTAGTTCTGAAAATTTTATTAGTGTTCGTAATTTAACAATTAATTCTTGATTTATTAACTTAATAAATTATGCTAATATCAAAACTTGCAAATGCCCATTATTTTTAATAAATTAATCGTTGTCATTATAGAAATAAATAGACATCACATTAATGCACTCAAGACAGATCTTTTTTATGAGAATATTGCATATATCACACATACGCATAAACACGCACACGCGCGCACGCACGCGCGCATCCACACATACATAGACAAGCTTTATTCATCATAATAAAATTTCAAAAATTTTTAAATTTTTTCTCATCTCGAGTGTGTTAATATGGTCTGTTTTAGTAGGCTAGGTACTCCCTCTCTATTACATTATATGTTCATTCAACTTGACAACAGAGTTTCTTACAGAGTGCCTAGCCTTGTAAACAGACCAACTTTCAATTTTTTTATATTTCTGATAATCTAATCGTTTATGTTTTAGGACTAAAGCCTTCGGCATCCTATAAGAAACTCTGTAATCATCGACACATCGTATAAGTATCGACCTGCAAGTCATATTAAATTTAATAAATTACTTACATGTGCATATATATGTCTGATGGACATATAAGAGCATATTTAAAATTATATATAAATTATATATAATTTTATATAATTACATATATTTTGTAGTTATTACTATATTTCGAGATGTTTAACGTATTTATAAATGCGCTATTTGTAGATTCGTTTATTTTATATAACAACATTTATTTCGTTGAATAAAAATATATACATGAAAAAAATATATATGTATTATATATTACACATATTGCTCTATATTCTTCTTTAATCACTATCGCTACTACTCGAATATGCACCTAATAGTGACAAACTGTTACTTACATTAGTTGATTTAGAGACTATATCTGTATCTGAGGTACTTGTCATGTTAGGTGTTTCATCCAATTGCGAATCAACGAGAACAGTGCTTGTAGACGTTTTATTTTGTGTTGACTTTGCGTTTATCTTTATACCAATATTACTTTTCTTGACTAAATCCTTCTTGTTGAATGATAATCCTATATTTTCCGACCACAATGATACTTTTGTAGATTTCGAGGAATGTTCAGAATCTTCCTGCAAATAATAAATAATTATAATCATTAGTTTTAATATACACTTTATTCATCAATTCTTCCTGAAATTGAAAATAATAATAAAAATGAATGAATTTTATTAAATGTAAAATTAACTCACTCTTTCTTCATCATTTGTTTCTCCTGTTTTAAACATTTTTCTAACAGGTTCAACATTTTCTTCTTCCTTCACTTCTTCAATTTTCTCTTCTACAACAGTTCCAGTCAATTGTCTTTTACCAAATACAGATTTAATATATTGTTCGTCCAATTCTTCTTGTTCTTTTTCTGTCCTCTGTCTAGCAGTCTCTGTATCATATTGTTCCAACATTTGATCATAATCTATAGTCTGTTGTCTACGATTTAAATCCTTCAATTCTTCCAAAGATTCTAATAGTTCTAGTTCCTGTTTAGACTGGAGCGTTCTCTTTTCCAAAAGCTTCATTGGATTAGTTGCTTCCTCTTCTTTCTCCTCATCCTCCTCTCTTTGAGCTTGTTCCTCAGCCAGTTTCAGTGCCATGAAATTTCTCGTTGCACCTGCTTCAATCTCGTAATCTGTGTTCTTAGGATCCGTCTTAAAGGATATCTCTTGCAGACAGCGAGTGCACTTAATGTAAAACCTGTAGATGCGTATGCCCAGATAATCGTCACCTTCGACATCCTCTTTACGCGCATTAAATTTCTTGCCCTTATAGATGTATTCACCACATGTTTTGCATCGCATATTAAACGGTGCCATTAATCGTACAGTGTATTGGCGATTTCTCGCCAATTTCATACGCGGGATTTTCGACGGATCAAAATCTGGTGGGTAATATTTCTAAAAATACACACAAAAAGATAGATTTATTGAAATACGAAGGATATAGACACGCCATAAACAAATAATTAACCATCTTAAATTTCGTACTTACATTTAAAACTTTACGCTCCGACATTTTGTGGCTTTAATTCGTATATAATATATGTACGATCAAGCTTCAAAATCTATGGAATCTCTTAAAATAATTTGTACAGCAAAGTGACAAAATTCGAACACTTAGGTTATATTAGCGCCGTAAAGCCTACGTAAAGTGAGATTATGGATTCGTTCGAAAATCTTACCCGTGGGATAAAGTAGCGTTCGACCAATCAGGATAAAGGGAGCAAGATTTCTTTCCTATGTTATCTAGAGATGTCGCCACTTTGATATTAAACGACGCTGTGCGGAGTCACGTGCGTCACTTCCGCCGCTCATTTCACGGTATTTAACGCAAGTGTAACTTTATTGTGGCGCGTTTAAACTTATTTCGTAGTGTGATACCAACGATTTTTCACCTGGGAGGGGAAAATATAGCATGAAAAAAAGCACAACAGTGAGTAAATATAAACTTCGAATGTAAAAAACATTGTTTTTGCAAAGATTAAGAAAGTATTTGTCGTAGGTAAATAAAGCGGGAATGCGCGGCGACAGACAGATTAAGAGGATGCCGGATACCGACAGAATGCGAATATTAGTAGGATTGCAAAATATTTTTGTTGATTATAGATATCAACAAATCCTTTTCCATAATTAAAGTATACATAATAACGGAGTGCGGGGTTTATGATTTCATATGAAAAGTGAAAAAAAATTAAAAAATCACAGTTTTGTTATCGGCTTCTGCCGTCAACATTTACTTAATATAAAAAACCTGCAACCTGCACGTGCCTAACAAGTGAACTCCGCACTCGGCATTTTATCAAAGAGTATTAGTGAACTTCGAGAAGTGAGTTTAGAAGCTTTATAAAAAAGATTTTACTATGCAACATTTTGCACACCGAAATGTTTCTTACTAGGCTTTCAAATACATTTTCAAACGTTCACTTATATTCCTTCATGCATTTCCGAGTGGAGAGGTATCCTATTTTGCACGTACACACCGCAAAACCCTTATATTAAGCAAATATATAATTATTATGGCCGGTAAAACAGGACGGTCCGGCATCCTCTTAACCATAGCAACCAAATAACTAGGTAGCCTGTAGCCATAGCAAATAGCAATAACAGTAAGTTAATTTAAAGCTTAGAAATACATATTTTTGTAAAAGCGAGCAAAATGTTAGTGACATTTGACAAATTTATGCTAGTCAGCAATTTGATCAATATATTGCAGCGGATTGCTATCAATTCGCAATAAGATTATATTTTTCCGATCAGATCTATATAACACATATAAATACATATAGGTAGAGCAAAATTGGTCGATCTTTTTTAATTAATTTCTTAATAATTATTACAAAATGGTGAAAGACTTTTCTCTTCGGTTTCACTTGCTTTACCTGCACACGAGAGATGATACAGAGGCAATATAGACACACTATATAAATAAATATATAACGATGGTAGAAAAATCGTGCGGATTTGCTCAGCGCACTGTGCAATCGCAATTTCACCCATATTTTCCTAAGAAAAGTCAACATCACATTTTTAAAAAACAACACAAAAACTAAATAAAATAAACGAAAAGGGTTGAAATTTCCTTTACTCTCTATTGCTTTCCTCCCTCGTGTTAAACATGTGTAATATTTTATCTTTCCTATACATTTTTCCGACGCCAACAATTATCGCTAATTATCGGTCATTAGTAATAACCGTGAGATCAATATATACAGTTCAAGAAATTCCGTCTCATGATGAGAGATCATTCAAAGTCCCCTTTAAGAAGACCTCCCCGAATGTTTCCCGCGCTATTCCTTCTCTCGCCTCTTTAGTTTTTTACACCGCTCTCTAACATAGATTTAATATCCCGCGGATATAATGTGGCTATTTATGTATGTGTGTGTATATGTGTGAGACCCTTCCACCCTCTCTCCGAAACGATGAAAGAAACGATCGTGTATGAAAGCATCTTGATGCCCTTCGCGGAACGGAATTCAATTCGGCGTCGTATACGCGCTCGTTTGTACAGGCGAGGTTATTATTCAGCAAGGTGCAAGGATACCTCGGATACGTCGACTTGGGTCAGTCGATCGCGCGTAAGAACCGACAAACCGACAAACAAGAGCTTTGTGCTTCGGTGAGGTATTGTGTCCGGAAACATCGCGAGCCGCCTTCGCGGAATTAGAAGAATACGTCTACGTACACGCGTTATAATCTGTCCGTACATTTCGAGTACATTTCTCCTAGGATTTGCATACGTGTTAGAGTTCGGTCTTATTGTCCGAAGATTGTCTTTGATTAACCGCACTTTCCTTTACAACAAGTTAATTCTGGCATTCAATAGATTCTAATCTTAATAAAAACAGAAGATAGGATATTTTTGTATATTAAACAAATTAATTTAATTAAACAAATAATTTTCTTTTTGACGTGTTCTTTAGATCTCAAAAAATATTACTAAATAATTTTCAAATGAATCAAAAGTTTGAAAAGAATGGGTAAGCGATTATAATTTGCTTGGATTTAGTACAAAAGAAGAGAGGGGAAGTTATAAATATTGACGATATATAATAACACTTTTATTAGAAAAATCACCCAAAAAATATATTCCATAAAAATACGAGTGCTTCTTTGCTTACAATTACCTTGATTTTTAAAAATTCTATAAATTATGCATCTCTCTCTCTTTCTCTTTACTCTCTCTGCCCTCATCGTTAAAAAAAAATTATATCATTATTAAATTTTGTAAAACTATAATATTTTTCTACACAATATACATCTTTTTCTTTCATTTATTAAAAGACTCAATTTGTCGCAAATCAATTGATTAAGTTAATAATACGCACGATGACTTCACATCTCGTCTCCTCGAATAGAACGTTTTTTCATTTTTAGATCCGCTCTTCTAACGTGATTTCATGGCAATAAATCAAGAGTGTGCTTTTAAAAGCACACCGCTTAAAAACACTTCTAATTCATGGTCGATAAGCCTGAACGTATTTTTCCTCCTACGGTCAAACCTACTGCATTAACGATTTTCAGTCATTGGATAGCTCTCCCTTCGAGTCTCACGGGCGGTGGTGGTGTGTATCGTATCCACCCCCGTAAATGTAGACCGTTGAATCTGCAGGAAGGACGAGAAAAAGAAGGAGAATATGAAAGAAGTGAGTGAGAAATAAGGAGGCCCTCCGCGTGCGCGGGAAGAGCGCGTAAGAATATTTCTCGGAAAGCCGAAAACTGAAACATGAGCTGTGGCCGGAATTCTCTCTTCTTCTTCTTCTTCTCCTTCTTCTTCTTCGAGAGGGATACCGGCGACCCTCTCTGTGACATCGGAGATTGCCGCCACTTCGCAGTGACCCTCCCTTCCCCCTTCCGTTCATTATTTTTCTCCATTTTTATTATATTTTTTTTTATCCATGAGCGAATGTGGCGCAAATCTTTATATTATACGAGAAAGTCATTAAGTATATGTCACAACTTTCCTTATTTAGTGATTGAGACGATGTAATCTCTTTTTTTTCAAACAGTTAGATATTTTTTTATATTAATCAATCTATTAAAAAATATTAATAAAAAATTCCAGGATTGATTTAATCACTCAATTCTTATTGCTGGACTTATCTGTTGCACCAAATTTCTCAGAAATCCGTTAGAGCTTAAACCATTTGTTCGTCTCTTGAGTCTTTCAAGCACTTTGAGGGTATTGTCGGCAAGCATCGTTCGAAAATCCGTATATTCTTAAAGAAAATCTTGGAGACACGTTGCACTTCAGTCAGGTTCCTCTCGTGTCTACCTGAAGATTCCCACAGGTTGAGAATTTCTAGTTGAATGGCGGGAGTAGTATTGAGACAGTGACCTGGTCCATGGGTAAACATATTCAAGGTTTTCAAGGAATGTATTGCCGTCTTTACATACTTCACGGTGTGTCTGGATCAAAACGAGTCGGGCATCGTGTAAAAATATTCTTCCACGAGCAAGTGGCTCTCATTATTCATCGCGATCATTAGCCATTTTCATTAAGCACACGTCGTACGTATTATTAATTTAATCAAATGATTTGCGACAAATGAAAAGTAATGAATCTTTTAATAAATGAACGAAAAGAAGATTATAAGAAGTTATAGTTGTAAATAAAATTTAATAACGATATTATTCCTTTTAACAACGAGGGCGGAGAGGATGCATAATTCATAGAATTTAAAAAAATACCTCAAAGGGAATTTTAAAGAATTTTCAATTAATATCCCAGACAGCACAAAACGTCCTCAGGATCATCCTGAATATGTCCAGGATGGTTCAGGATATTTGTAGGATGTTTTAAGATATTATTATAAATATATTTTATGAAAATTTAATATGCATACATGATTACTTTCGGTTATGTAGGCTATTTAATATAATTTAGAAATTTTAAGTATTGTAATAAGTATTAATGTCCTATAAATGTCCATTGGATAACCCCTGGATGTCTGTAGGATATCTGCCCTGTCTATTACCCAGACAGCACAAGGATGTCCTTAGGACGTCCAAAGGGCATCCAATATAATAGACAGGGCAAATATCCTACAGACATCCAGGGGTTATCCAATGGACATTTATAGGACATTAATACTTATTACAATACTTAAAATTTCTAAATTAAATTAAATAGCCTACATAACCGAAAGTAATCATGTATGCATATTAAATTTTCATAAAATATATTTATAATAATATCTTAAAACATCCTACAAATATCCTGAACCATCCTGGACATATTCAGGATGAACCTGAGGACATTTTGTGCTGTCTGGGTCACTATGTAGAAAAAGCAAAATCTCGCAAGCTTACAAATATATGTTTAATACTACAAACACAATAATGAGATATTAAAACAGTGACATACGCGAGGTTAGGATATCTGTATGTCCTGGATGCCCTTTGGACGTCCTAAGGACATCCTTGTGCTGTCTGGGATGTAACATGTTATTTTCAATCGATATGTAATATTCCTTTTAATATTATTCACGTGTAAAAAATAATTTACATTCGATGGCATAATCAGAAAGAAATTTATAGACCGTTTCTCCGTACACTTTTTAAATATGCAAGAACGGTAATAATAACTATTTCAATATTAATTAGAAATTCTTCTAAAAATTCTCTTTAAGGAACCTTTAAAAATTTTATGAATTATACACACATTTCTCTTTTTGCTTCTTACTTCTCTTCATCATTGACTATCGTTAAAAGAAATATTATTAAATATCAATTAAATTAAAAAAAATTGCCACTATCATTTTTAAAAACCTGGCATGTTTTTAAAGACCCAATCGTATCTGATCGTAATTATATATACGCGCGACCTATTTCCCTTTCTTCTGTCCCCTGTTGCGTACGCGCTATCGCAGACTTATGATTATTGGTCATCGCTATGATACAAACACCAGTTTGTACGGTCGTAATATGAGATACGCGTACTCGGTCTTACCTGCCTGCCTACGCGATAAAGGAAACGCGTCGTGCGCGCGATAAGACGCTTCGACCAGGTGACAATCACCCATTGCGTAGTAGTATACTGTATGTAATTCTTACGTTCCGAGTACGAGAAGCGATAGCGCTATTTGTCGTACGCAACTAGCGAGAAGGAAACAGGCCACTATGAAACACTGTCGAGCGTGAGAAATCATTCATGCCGGCGACTGTAATAGGCTCTATGTGTATTCTGCAAAGACTAAATGAATTGGAAGGAAAAGTTAGGAATACTCTCTCTTGTATTTTAACTATCCATAATCATTTTATCTCCTAATTGGAAGAATAATTGGAGAATATAGCAAATTAAAAAAGATATACTTAAAAATACTTTTTAAATAGAAAATGAAATATAGCTAGTTTATAAAACAATGCAAGATATCACGTGGATCGAAAGAAGTATCGAAAGCGAACATCTCGCTCGAAATTGCGGATATTTAAACAATACGATTAGTAGTAGTTTTAGCTTAGTCTCTGTCGGGTCAAAATGAATTCTTCTTCTACAAATCGATTGGGAAAAATACTTCTTTCGGGTCCGAAAAAAAAACATATCTCTCGACGGGCTTGAAGATTTCGGGATCGGCGTGTATTCGGTTACCGCACTTCGTCTGTGAAAGCCTGTTTGATCCCACGGTCGGACTGGAAGGAAGAAAGCCTCCGCGATTCGTACGTGATAAACGAAAAAACTTGCCGCGTAACTGCAGCACCTACGTGACACCCTGCTAAAGAGATTATCGGATTCCTCTCCACTTTCTGCTCTCTGCCTTCGCGTTCTCTATCCCAAGCATGAAAATATCGGCGAAATGAATGGATACAGACTATTGCAGACCGAGCTTCGCACAAACGCGCTCGTCGAGAAGTTCGACATGCGATCGAAAGAAGTCCGAGAAATACCGCAGCAAAGAATAAAGAGACGGAAATAACGAAAAATATATAGCCATATTTGGTTTCTCTTATCGGATATTTGCATGAGCTTCAAGTTTACTTAAAAAGAATACCAGTATTTGAAACTATGTATAAACAATTGTTGAATATATTTTCTACTTCAATCATCTATTATATATTGTTAAATTAAAGTTAATAGAAGATACTTTGCAGTAAAGAGATCTGAACGTGCAAAATTTTTATTCGCGAATAATAATAAAAAAAATATTAAATTATTTATTTTAAAGATAAATTTAAGATATTTATAATAAATTTACAATTATTAGATTATATATATTTTTTACTTATTCTATAAAAATATAAATACATTTTTATGTTTATAAATTTATAAAAGTATATAAAATATCTCTCGGGGTATTTATATTATATATCGTTACAAATCGAGATGTCGGTTATTCCTTTTTCCGAATATTCTTCCGAAGTTTTAATCTTCTCGGACTCGCTTCCCGCTCGCGCTGAAAATGGAACAGGACGAGATTTTTCATGGCGATCCTTTTTTCCTCTGGTCCGCGGTCTCGGACGCCCTACGGCTCGTTCGCACTGCTCAGGATTCCGAAGCGTGCGCGCGCCCCCCGCATCGCCGGATTCCTGTAGATGTATCGCGCCGCACCGAAACAATCGCCGTTGCATTCGGGGCACATCCTGATGGGACGATTTCGCAATTAAATTAATTGTCGACGCGGCGACCTTGCGACGTACCGATCGATAACCCGGAGAACCCCTCGCCGCGTCCGCGGCACTTATCGATACCATTACTCATTTGGTATCGAATTCCCGATATCGTTTCGTTCGTTCAAAGATATTTAACGCCGAAAGCAAGATATCGATATTGCGGTGCTATCGAGTTTTGGAGAATATATCACCTTTACGAAAATACAAAGCACCCTCTTCTTTTGATATTCATATTTTTTAATGTTTTAAAATAAATTTCAAACAATTTTTTTTTTCATTTTCCTTCGCACACATTAAGCATTTTTTTAAATATTTTTATTAGAGTCGCATTTATCGTAAATTTAGTACATAAAAGATTTTCCTGTTAAAAGAATTTATGAAATAGTCAGATCTCTATGTGTGCATTGAAAAGATTTCGATGCATCGACTCAAACGTTCCATTACGTATCGAATGAAATTTTTAATGATTTTTATTAAACCTTGAAATTCCTGATAATTGCACGCAATAGTTCTCTAATTGCATGATATGAATCTGATGAAAAATAGCGAGAACGAAAAATGATTAACGGGAAATGGCGCGAGAGCAGCAAGCTTGTGCGGAACACGTGGGATACCGCAAAGATGCGCTTGCACAAGAGGTCAACACACGTTCGTTCTAATCGCGCTTCTGTGATTATCGGAGACTCGAGAATCATGTTATCGTTAGTAGCGTTGTCAAGCGGTTAGTTTAGCGGCTTTTGCGACGAATTTTTTCCTAGCGATTCAGGATTTGCGACAGGGGCAGGGACGACCGGTTTAACCAGACTGGCCGCGACTGATTTCTAAATTGATCCTTTTGGTGTCCCGAGCTCTTTAAACGCAACAGGTCCAGTTTCCACTCTGGTCCGCTCATAAGTTGCGACGAAGGATCGAATAATTATCGAATATTCCGGGGCACGATCCTTGCTTCGAAATTGTAGCGAAGATTCAGAATTAATTCACTAAAAAGATGTCTCAAAGAACCAAGAAATAGTTATATATATATATATAGTTATCGATAATTAGTGATTAACTGTCATAAGCGTTTAACATACAATTTCGAATATTTCAAAAAGATATTTTCTATAATTATATTCTTCTTGTTTAAATACAATATCAGAAATCACATACACACACACACACACATTTATGAAAGTAAATCTAAAACAATTTAAAAAAAAATAATTTCTGAATTATAAGCAATATGTAGAAAAAGATTGGATAATTTTAGTGAATGAAGCTTTTAAAATGCAAATAGAGAAACTTAATATAAATACAATTTTTTTTTAAATAAAAGGTAAATATTTAAGATTTCAAGTATTTCTTTCTCTCGTACCAAAA
>NW_021849518.1:943897-950428 GCF_003651465.1 Formica exsecta
ACAATTATTAGATTATATATATTTTTTACTTATTCTATAAAAATATAAATACATTTTTATGTTTATAAATTTATAAAAGTATATAAAATATCTCTCGGGGTATTTATATTATATATCGTTACAAATCGAGATGTCGGTTATTCCTTTTTCCGAATATTCTTCCGAAGTTTTAAATCTTCTCGGACTCGCTTCCCGCTCGCGCTGAAAATGGAACAGGACGAGATTTTTCATGGCGATCCTTTTTTCCTCTGGTCCGCGGTCTCGGACGCCCTACGGCTCGTTCGCACTGCTCAGGATTCCGAAGCGTGCGCGCGCCCCCCGCATCGCCGGATTCCTGTAGATGTATCGCGCCGCACCGAAACAATCGCCGTTGCATTCGGGGCACATCCTGATGGGACGATTTCGCAATTAAATTAATTGTCGACGCGGCGACCTTGCGACGTACCGATCGATAACCCGGAGAACCCCTCGCCGCGTCCGCGGCACTTATCGATACCATTACTCATTTGGTATCGAATTCCCGATATCGTTTCGTTCGTTCAAAGATATTTAACGCCGAAAGCAAGATATCGATATTGCGGTGCTATCGAGTTTTGGAGAATATATCACCTTTACGAAAATACAAAGCACCCTCTTCTTTTGATATTCATATTTTTTAATGTTTTAAAATAAATTTCAAGCAATTTTTTTTTCATTTTCCTTCGCACACATTAAGCATTTTTTTAAATATTTTTATTAGAGTCGCATTTATCGTAAATTTAGTACATAAAAGATTTTCCTGTTAAAAGAATTTATGAAATAGTCAGATCTCTATGTGTGCATTGAAAAGATTTCGATGCATCGACTCAAACGTTCCATTACGTATCGAATGAAATTTTTAATGATTTTTATTAAACCTTGAAATTCCTGATAATTGCACGCAATAGTTCTCTAATTGCATGATATGAATCTGATGAAAAATAGCGAGAACGAAAAATGATTAACGGGAAATGGCGCGAGAGCAGCAAGCTTGTGCGGAACACGTGGGATACCGCAAAGATGCGCTTGCACAAGAGGTCAACACACGTTCGTTCTAATCGCGCTTCTGTGATTATCGGAGACTCGAGAATCATGTTATCGTTAGTAGCGTTGTCAAGCGGTTAGTTTAGCGGCTTTTGCGACGAATTTTTTCCTAGCGATTCAGGATTTGCGACAGGGGCAGGGACGACCGGTTTAACCAGACTGGCCGCGACTGATTTCTAAATTGATCCTTTTGGTGTCCCGAGCTCTTTAAACGCAACAGGTCCAGTTTCCACTCTGGTCCGCTCATAAGTTGCGACGAAGGATCGAATAATTATCGAATATTCCGGGGCACGATCCTTGCTTCGAAATTGTAGCGAAGATTCAGAATTAATTCACTAAAAAGATGTCTCAAAGAACCAAGAAATAGTTATATATATATATATAGTTATCGATAATTAGTGATTAACTGTCATAAGCGTTTAACATACAATTTCGAATATTTCAAAAAGATATTTTCTATAATTATATTCTTCTTGTTTAAATACAATATCAGAAATCACATACACACACACACACACATTTATGAAAGTAAATCTAAAACAATTTAAAAAAAAATAATTTCTGAATTATAAGCAATATGTAGAAAAAGATTGGATAATTTTAGTGAATGAAGCTTTTAAAATGCAAATAGAGAAACTTAATATAAATACAATTTTTTTTTAAATAAAAGGTAAATATTTAAGATTTCAAGTATTTCTTTCTCTCGTACCAAAAAAAAAAAAAAAAAAATTAAGAATGTAGTCGATATTATATTGTTTATAATGTAGATGAATTATATAAAATTATTATAATTTTTATTAAATTAAATAAGATTTAATTTTTCCATAACACTTCGACGTTGTGCTCCAAAATTCTCCAGCTCTTCATCTCTTCAGTTGTTGATTAACGACCACTATGGGAGGCGCGGGTATTCGGGTACAATGAACCCCCATTAAATCGCTAACATTGTAGCAGCGTCCGAAAGGGATTATTGAGCTCGCCGCGGACAAGATTGATCCCCGACCGGGCGAGGCATCCTTTTGGCAAAAAACCGTGCGAAAAAGCGGCATTATCTTCACGAGCGCAAACGCGAGCATTCTGTAGTGATGTTCGTCGTGCCGATACTTCCTTGTAATTTTCAAGCAACCCACATACCCGTTGCTTAAATAACGTTAACGTTAATATCTATATTAGAATTGTTAACATTATCGCGAGTTTCGCAAGAATTTTTTGACGAGTATCAAATTCATGTTAATTTAATTGAATATATAACATGATGTATATCTTAAAATCGACAATATAGAGTTTTGTCTACATAATTACGTATTTTTGCTTGGGCCTTTATCGGTCTTTCTTTTACTATTATTTTATACCAAAGAGCTTTTTTATTTGTTCTATTTAAGAATTGGCAACGGAAAGACTTGCGAAAGATCGATAATCGAAATCTGTCATCAAGAAATATATAGTCGAATTGAGGGATATCGAATCGTAAATATGCGCCGTTCCACGAGAGATGTGCGAAACGTGAAATTTTACCGAGCGGAATTTCGAACCGAACCTATCGTGCGACGCTCCGGGGCAGAATGATAATTTCGCGCCCTTACAGCATGTAGTGATAAAAATGCCGAGAGAATGGCTTGCCTCGACCTTGGCTCTCTCGTAAAGCTGACGTCCCAGACATGATGTCTTTTCACAGATTAAAGTCCATCATTATCATACTCTCTTCGAGAAATTAAAGAGATTATTAAAATTTGTTTCTCTTATTCACGATATTTGGAAACTGAGAATAATTTAGAGTTATACAGAAAGACGGAGAGAAAGAGAGAGAGAGAGAGAATGAGGAAAAAATGTTCTAACAATATTTTACAACTCATCGGTCATTCGCTATTCGCATCGATCTGCAAGCGGTATTGAGGAAAAATTCGGCAGATTAAAAGAAACGGATGTTGTGTACTGTTTATTTTATTTTTTCTGGAAATGGTTCGAAAGGAATATTGTTAAGACGGCATGTCGCCGGCTATAAATAAAACATGATACTCTCACGCGTCGCGAGTGTATCGCACACAGCATAACCGGATGACGACGTGACTCTGTCTGGGATAACTTTGCAACAGAGATCGGCGTGGTCTGATCTCTCTCGACTTGTGAATGACAGCTCGCGATGGTGGTGGTGTGTGGTGGTGATGGTACATGATTACTGCACAGAATACAACAAAGGAGCTGGCTAATCGAACACACGTGCCGTATCTTTCGCGCCCGCGCACCGGGAACTCTGTATTCTTTCTCGATCGCGCGATCAACAAACACACGAGTTCGTGCTTGCCAACGAATCGCGAATGTTTGTGAACATTCGATCGAGTGTTGGATACATAGTGACTTTCGTGAATAAAATGTTGCGAGAATGTATGAATGAATGAATGTTGTAATTTTTTCTTTTAGTGAAGAGTCGTCTCTCGCGCGATACAACTTCGTTTTCTGAACTCGCAACATGCAAATATTGCGAATTTATATTTTTGCAAGTAATAGGCGTTTGCTAAAGTACATTTTTGGTATAAGTTGGAAATAGATACGTGTATCTTTAAAAATTGATGTAGGATTCCGGTAAGCAAAGATGAAAATCTTCCAGAAATTTTTAAAAATTGAATATTAAATACCTTAATTATTAAACTTTATTAAGGTAAAGATTTATTCATATCAATCTTTTCCAAAATAAAAAATAAATATCTATTTCTTTATATCCTTGAATTTTTATGGTTCTGCATATTTTGATCATTCTTGAAGTTTAATTTGTTAAAAAAAGTCTTTTGTTTTTTTAATCGTTCGTAACTCGAGAGCTGTCGATGTTTTACACTTAAGGATAAATTGTTCTTGCTTTTGATAATATCACTGCTTGATAATAAGATCGGTGCACCAAATACATCAATTGCAACAATATAAACAGTATCGAGTATATTTAGAATATTTAAGAGGAAACACCGATTTGCTAGAATGTGACGAAAGAAGAATAAAGGAGCACTGTATAATATCGATATGATTAAATGAAGTAACAAATGGTTGTTGCAATAAAGGGGGGATGCCATAAACGGTACTGCACGCCTACGCTGGCCAGACAACCTCGAACGGTACACTCGCGGTCCAAGGTAATCACACGAAAAGTCGTGCACTTATCAGGCCGTTTCCCACGCCCACATATTCGGCGTGAAAGTTATCACGATGTGAAGCATATATTTATATACAGGTTATTCTTTATTCAAAATTGACATTACTCTAATCCATTTTATATCTCATGAATTTTTTATTTAAATGTCTTACATTATTGTTCAAAATAGCGTTTTCGTAAAAATTATTATGAAATAAGAAGTAAGAATCTCAATTGCTATTCTTAGAATTTTTGTCGCTTATGATTAATATTGCCAAAATTATTGCGGATTGATTTTAAGAATCCAAAAAAAAAAAATTATTTTGACAAAAAGATTTGTTGCACGATATTTTTTTTTTTACGGATTTCTATAGAGTCACATTGGATATTCGCGGATTCGTGTACGCATTGTCGCGCGCACCGTTGTTCTTCCTCATCAATTTACAACAGACGCATCTTCGTAATTGGTATGCATTCTGCTTCACTCAATCTGTCTGGCACGCTAGTATCACACTGGTGACAACATTTATTTTCTCCTTTCTTCTTCCTCTTCGTTTAAATTTTTGAGCTATGAGAAACCCGCCAAGTTAACGGATTTATTATCAGCATTTCAGATTTCTTGCGATTATATATATCTACATTTTTTAAATATTATTTATTTGGCAATATGTAAAAGACACATTACTTTTTATTTTATCGACTAGAAAAAGAATTGCGATTTTTCACAAATCTTTTTCTAGTGATAGACTTACGTGAATAATATTTACGTGCCACTCGTACATACACACACACACAAACACACACAATTAACCTTTAACATATAGTGTGTCAATCAGTGCTGAAGTTGCTCATATTTCTTGTATTTATGTTGCGAATGTTATTTATGAGCCACTATTTATAATTTTTCAAGTCCTAAATTATCTAGTTTTAACATGTTGCTTTTCGACTAAGAATCGAACAACTTTACACGCATTTATCATACGATCAAGAAATATAATTCAACAACAGATATAACAGCAGTAAAATATCGCAATTGAAAAGTTAAAATAATTATTTTTCTTCAATAATCAAGAAGAATTGAGAGAACATCATATAGTAAGAAAAATAAAAGTTTCAGTTTGTTAAATAAATTATGGCATAATTTTTCTTTACATTTTTCGCTATAATATACTTCCGAGCTTGATTCTTCTGGAATTTTTCTCACATTTAGGGGAGGGGGATGCTGCCAAATTAATATGTCATTCGTTGCTCGCGCACATTCGTTGTCATTATATAACACCGCATCTCTCGCATCCCTCGAGGAATGCGAGCTTCTTGCGTCTACCGGATCCGATGTCGGTTTGTTCTCTCTTTCTCTCTTTCTCTTTCTCTACCGGTTAATACCACGCGCCTCGTGTGTGGCACACGTGATTTACATGTGAGCCGGCGGCCGGCGACGGTGCGATGGTGCATGTGGCTTTGTGTGGTGCGAGCGCGGACGCGAGCGTGTACAGGGGCCGGCGTCGTCCAGGCTTTTATACGTGGAAAAGGCGTTAGCCGGTGCAGGCAGGATGTTTTGGCGAAGCTCATAAAGGAGTTGCCGGTGAAGGAAGAACAGTCCGTTACGAAGGACATGAGGAGAGACGGATATCGAAGATGATGGGGAACGAAGGGAGAGGAGGGGGGACAGAGGGAGAAGAATGACCATGCACAGATTCGCGAATACCATCTCGGGTGCGCGATTTGCTTAGCAATCGCAATTAATAGCCCCCCGCGCCGGCTCAATGGCCGTCTTTGTTACAAGTGCAAACCTTATTTGCAACTAAGACTTCATCTTTGCGAGACTTGTAGAGATCTCGAGATCATAGAGCTAAAATGGAGGGAAAGGGGAGATTTAAATCGGTGTTTAATTTACCTTTCATTCCCTTTCTCGATTTGAAATTAGATGCACAAAACATTGATATAGAAAAAGACCGCGATATAATTCGGAAATTGCCATTTTGTACTTTTTGATACGAAATAACAGCTAAAAAAATTGTCTTTTCTCGATTGGAAAAGGTTAAACTTACGCAATAATGCTTTAAAACTTATTATTTCGTCAGTTGTTTGGAATAACTATATTTTTATTCTATAAAATTTTTTAAATTCTTTTTTCACAAATTAATAAATTTTTAATTTTGAGAATTTTCTTTTAAATAACATTATTTAAATCAACTATAGTATCTGGGAAACATCTGAAAATTTACTGGATATCTGTCCTTTATGAGAAAATTGTCTTTTATTTCTTGTTCGCCCCCCCCCCCCCCCCCCCCCCCCCAGTAGGCAGGGTGGACCTCGCTTTACAATGTAGCATGTACTTTGTAAGTTGTAAA